>NC_083337.1:23828384-24050620 GCF_019175385.1 Lycium barbarum
TTAACTTAGCTTGCAGATTCTTTGTTTCAACATGACAGGACCGTAAACTTGTCGATGGTGCCGTCAGTAAGTCGACGAACTGTCCTTGTACCAGGACGGTATCTTCAAGTTACACAACGATCCATTGACAGTTTCGACGGTCCGTCGATATACAGTGACGGTATGCAGAACAAAGTTTCAGAAAACAGATAGAATGGGCTAATATGCCTATTAATTGAGCTTATATTGCACATACTTATTAACAAATGGTTTGTGATGAAAGATATGGATCCACCAAAGTTGACAAATACACGAGGGGATAGTTCAAGGCAGACACAATGAGAAATAGGCAGAAGGAGGCCCGGTGGTCAACTCACTCTAATAGATGAACCTTCGGATGATGAAGCTAAGGTTATGCCAGTAAAGAAGAACAGGGCTGCCATTTCTGTTTGGAACAGGCAGGTCACAGTACCATCTCGTTCACCTTCCCGTTCCTCCCAGTTTGAGGATGAGGGATCTTCTTCATCCATATCAGGTAATGGAGATACAAAGGAGGGTTCAAAGGCTGCTTCAGGAGACGCTACGAGGGGTGATTCATATGCCTCCCAGCCACCCACCGAATCCCCGACTCAACATCGTTCACCTCCAGCCGAGGGTGATGATGCAACTACATCACGAGAGGTCAGAACAAAAAAATTAGAAGATAATCATCACTGATTCACAGTCGCGGGTGCTAAGGAGTTGTTTGATGCTAGGATTGCATTAAAAAATGGGATCGGGTTGAATGAGAATAGAACCATCCATGAGGAGATGCGTATCAGTTTTGAGGGTCTAGAGATCCTCCCCCGCACCAGAGACACCTTCGAGCACTATCATTTAGGATTTATAGACAATACTTTTAGGGAGTACTGTCCAGTGGTGGTGAGAGAGTTATATGCTGTGTATGGAGCCTTGATTAACAAAGTATGAAAACCGCGACAGAGGTTGATTGAGATTGACCCATTAACAGAGGTCGAGGTGAGAGGAGTGTTAATTGATATCTCTGCTGAAGCAATTAACAGGGTGTATTTTGATAATGACTATACTGCTCCAAGACAGACAGATGATTTGGATGATAGACGTGACAGAAATGATGAGTAGACAGTCCGAGATTGGGTAGCCGTAGTGATCGGCCGACCAACCAAGAGGGCGGAGACTATTGACATATCCCAGCGGATAAATAAACACTGGTTGACACTTGATGGGAAGTTCTGGTGTAGTGTACTACAGTTGCGTCTCCTTCATACTCTGGTCAACAATGCTCTCACTATTGATAGATCCATCATATTAGCTGCACTGATGATTAGATACCCGATTAATTTCGGGTGGTTGGCTGCCGATGAGATTCAGCTGAGGGTTTCACAGTCCATTACTTCATGGATATATTTGTGTTTGATCACTAAGCTCATTCGGAGGGCACATGTCCTTATTTTACCACATATTGATCACCGAATTACAACGTCGCATGTGTACTCGGTGAAGAAGAGAAACAATGAGGCCAATAGAGAGGGCCAAGGTGTAGAGGATGGATTCCTTGTATTTTTTAGGGGTTCGCCTGAGCCTCAGGATATTCAGCCTTCAGGGGGCGCCGGTGATACTACTGAGATGTTACCTGCCACTACTGCTCCGATTTTTTAGCTTATCCAGAGCCTCCACACACAAATGCACCAGTGACCCAGACTTCAGTTTCACAGCCACAGGCTGTAGCTCTATAGCCACAGACTACTGTGCCACAACCACAAGGGCCCGCTGCACCGCCACAGAGAGCAGCCAAAGTTGCAAACCCATATGCTTTCTAGCTTGAAACTTCAGGGAATTTTTAAAGCAGGTAGCGACAGCAGATGAGCAGTCTAAAGTTATAGTTATGAAGCTGGATGTGTTTGTAAATCAGAGGGTTGCGGCTGCCATAGTGCCACCAAAGTAGGCCATATCTATTCGCTTGGATAGTTTTGAGATGCGACTCACAGCTGGAGTTATCTCAGCCGAGTACTTCGACTGCTGCATTGCGGGTTGAGTTGGAGGAGCTGAAATCTACAGTACTAATTTTGCAGGATCATGATCCGAGTATAGGGATGATGCCACCTCCCACCAGGACTGAGGTGGAAGAGGATGTGCTTCCAGTGATTCAATTACTTGATGTTCAGGGAGCTCCTACTGCAGCTCCAGAGGTTGGTATTTAGGAAAAGAGAAAGAGAGTAATGGATGATGATGATGAGGAGGAGGATGAATTATGAGAGCGGACTCGCCTGAGGGGTCTAAGTATAGAGGAGCAGTAGATAGAGGGGGGCATCAGGAACTCTCTTGTGCTGAACCACATTATTGGGAGTGCAGGTGCCATATCGAGCAGTGCTCTCGCTGGGGAGACTTTGCCACCGCCCCTTTCTATTCTGGAGCAGGTAATTGAGGTTACTACTGCTACTGCTGCCACTGATACTCCAGTTGATGCCTTGTAGGCCTTAGAGGCTCGAGATGAGCAGAGCGCCTAGTGCGCCACCGGTATTCGTCCTCTGTTGCTTTCATTTTACTGCAGTGGGGACACTGCAGATTTCTATAGTTAGGGGTGGGTACTTGTGATTTGGTAATGTATATATGTGTTTAGGATCGCCCTCGGCTTTTCTTTGTCAGAGTTCTTTTGCTGATGGGTTTTATTTTGTTGAAACTGGCACGTAGTATGTTGCTTAGATAGAATAGAGTAGTTTTGACTTATTTGGTAGTGTTCTAAAACCTATGGCTTGTTCTGTGATTTTGTTGGAAACTATGGACCCCTCGAAAAAAAAATTGAAAGATGTATACTTAGAAACAACTACTAATTGACGCGATTGATTTTTGTATGACATTATGATTTTTGGGGTATTGTGTGTGATCAATTATTTCTTAGGAGGTCACAGTTGTAAAAATGATCACCTTTATGACGATGCGTGTGACATTTTAGTTGAATTCATAATATGCATGTGTAATCTAGAACTTTCCTGGTTAGTCATGTTTGAATTCGGCATGTAGTTTAGTTGTGAAATGATCTTAGGCTTTCTTTATATAAACAGTAACTTTGCCTTATAAGCCTGACCATGAAATGCAAATATCCCTAGTTTTCCCTTTTTGAGACTTTTACCTTTTTGTTGGCCAACTGTAACAAAACCATACCTTTTTTGAATTGAATTCCAGTTTCGCACCCGGTCCCTCCTTGATACTGCGAGATAAAAGAGGCTAAACGCCTAAGTTGGGAGTGAGACAAGTGTGAAGTTGAGGCTAAAAGCCTAAGTTGGGGGTGGTGTAAGTTGTGGTAGTTGACACTCGATGTGGTTGCTGTACATATTTAAGAAAAAAACAAGAAGAAAAAAAATAAAAAAATCAGAAAATCGTAACACAAAAAGAAGGTTAAGCTTTATTAGGAATAAACCGCGTCGAGGTCAATGATTTGAAAGAAAATAAAGGGAGAAAATAATAGGTGAATAAAGGTAAGGAGAAGTGTAGCGTTCATGGACGGTGAGTCACTACTACCAAAAGTATCCTACCCATCCCTAAGCCTACATTGCAAGCCGAAAACAAGTCCTAATGTGATCACAACTGAACTATCCAATGATGAAAGCATGGAAAATAAGGGCAAGCCTATGGTATTTGAATGTGTAGATATGAAATTCTTTGTGAGAGTGAGTGTCTTCTCTTCTTTTTAGTCTTTTGTCCCTTTTTTGTTGGACATTCGTTGGTCTATGTGAGGGCATAAGGATTGAATATTTTTGCTAAAGAAGGTGACCGCCTAAAGTGATGTTTATGTGCATCATGATATGTTTGATAATGTAATGTCATAAATTGAAGCTTCATTGTGAGTCGTAGCATTCTTGATTTATGCATTGTATTTTGTATTTTGATGATGAATGTGTGGTGGTCCTTGGTAGGAAAACATGTGTGCCTGTAGTTCGGAGTAAAAACCATTGTTGACATTATTACTCTGCGATATCTAGGTGATAGTTGAGTCGTTGTGTTATTTTACTTGCTTGAGGATAAGAGAAGATTTTAAGTTGGGAGTGTTGATATGCCTTGAAATTATGGCACATTTAATGCTTTCTAACTCTAAGTTTTACTTGTTTTCAAGTGACTTTTTGTCAGTTTGATGTGTTTTGGCAGGTATTTAGAAGTTGGAATGCAAAAAACAGTTGAAAACAGGGAAATTTGAAGATAAGGCACTTCTATGCAGTTGTACGGACCGTCAACATGCTTAACGGTCTATCAAGCATGTCGTCTATCTTCCCTAAGTGAAAGTTTAGAGACTGTACCAAATTGATACAAAAGGAAGGGATGGTTGACGGGACTATCAACATGATCGACGGTCCATCGATAGCTGAGGTTCTTCAGCTTAATTTTGTCATCAAATCGTCGAACTGCACCGTCATTACTCGACGGTACCGTCAATGTACAAATACGGTTTGTCGAGTTGCAAGCCGACTTGGGCAGGATTAGTTTTATTAATTCAGAGTTTTGGACTTGTATAAATACCTGATTAGGTTTTATTTTTCAGACATCTTGAGTTTAAGACTTGTATTGAGCACTTTTGAGTTCTTAGTACTTTTCAAGGGTTTCAAGACTATTCTATTTCGTTTATCTTCAATTATCTTTGTAAGTTCAAACAACAATGACAATTACAATGTCTTGCGATTTTATCAATTCCATGAGTAGCTAAATTCCCTACTAAGGTTGTGGACCCAAGGATGGATGTTTTGCGCATGGGTTTCTAGTTGTGATGTATGCATAATGGATTGTTAGAGTTTGTTAGTTCTTCATTATTCATTGTTAGTTGATGGGTGCAAACATTAGCTTACGCCATAAACCTTGATTTATTTGGAAAAATAATTAGAGTTTGGTAAGAACTAATAACAATAACTCAGGGCTTTAAACCTTGTTTAATAAATTCACTTAGGAATAAGAGGAATTTACTTGGCATACTTAATCGTTCTTCATATAAACTCTTTTATATTTGGGAAAATCATAAAGAGATATTGTTCTTAACTATTGGGAAATATTAGGAACTCCATTCGAGATTAAGCGCACTCATATAACAATCCATTAGAAGTATATCATATTAGAACCCTAAGCATTGCGTTCATCTGGCGGGCACACAACCTTTGCTTCTTTTACCATACATTACAATCCAATGAAATTAGTTAGCGATTAGTCATAAACAACAAACTTTCTACAAATTCATCAGAGTAAGGCATTAGACCGAAATAAGCATTCTACGAGTTTAGTAACCTTTTCACTCTATATTCCTTGTGGGATTCGATCCCAACCTTGTTGGGTTACTATATTTGACATTGTCCGCTTATGCAAATAAAAAGTGTAATTTGAGCGTATCATAGAGAAGATTTTGGCTGTCTTTCATTAAGATGTAGGGCCAGTGGTCAGTTTCTTTATATAGTTGGCTCGCCTCCTTTGATTTCGAGGATCTCTATTTGCTTCCATCATATTCCTTTTTGAATTTCCTACACATAACACGTAAAATTGTCATCATTAAAATAGATACAATAAATATTTTTAAAGCTAACAATCTCCCCCTTTTTGATGATGACAACCAAAAAGGAATGTGACATTTTACTTCCTTATAGAACTTGACAAGCTCCCCCTGAGCATGTGCTGGAGATCCTTAAACTAAGTCCTATTAAACTAATTATGCTCCCCCTGAGTATGTGCTGGAGATTCTGCATTCACCTGCATTCCTTGCTATTTTTCTCCCCCTTTGACATCATAACAAAAACAAAACCAAAAAAAAAAAACCACAGGGCAAGTAACACATAGCAAATAGCAGGTAGCAGCAAAATTTGTTAGTCTATCCTAACTAACAGGGAACACAAACAATCCCTTTGAAACTAGATAAACATTGTTAATAAGGACAAAACAAGTCCTCAGCAAAAAAAAAAAAAAAGGTTGTCCAGCCAAAACACATAAATAGTCTTAAGAGAAGCGCTTCTAGAATTATTTTAAGCTGTTGATGATGCGGTCAGAAAAGAAGTTGTAGAAGGTTTCAACATTCTAGGACAGAGTAGAGTAGGAGTTTTGGACAGCTATAATGTGATCATTGTTAGAGGTTGTGGCATTCCTGGAAAGAGAGTCGACTTGCTCGATCAGCTTGTTCACAGTCCTGATGCCTTCCTTTTTCAACCCTTCGATTTCAATCCACAGTTTGCTGACGTTACTACCCTTTCCTTTTGTGCTGCTCACAATCTTCGCAAGAGAGTCCTTAACCTGCTGGATACGCTCTTCTATAGCACCCAAACACTGCTTCACCTCAGCAATGTCCTGTGTCACAGTAGGAGGAAGTGGAGCACGACCTGGTTCGAGCATGACCTTGACAGCATCCTTTTTGATCCACTCATTGTTAGAAAATACAAACTTCATACTAGCAAAGGCGTGATTGTCATAGGTAGAGTGTACCTCTTGCGCCAGATAATCAATGAGATCAACAAATTGATCCTTAAGAATGTGAGAGATAAGCATACCGTATGAGAGGCTAGCAGAAGGGGGGGGGGGGGGGGGTCCTCAACACTTTCAAACATATATTCTTTTAACCACAGAGCCTAATTAATTTTGTATTTCTTGAGCAGACAATAGACCACATACGCATACCTGTTTGTAATGTTGCTCAAGGAGCCAACTCGGGGTAAAAAGGTTGTAGCAGTGATATGAGCAAGAATACGATTAGTGAAGCACAGGTTGGAAGGGCCAAAATTCGATAGGTCCGAACCAGGTTCAGTGATAAAGGCATGGGCTTCTTTAAGGGAGACTTCAAAATTCTCAGGCCAACCATTTTTCATATACTTAAACTTACTAGAAAACCTAACACCAAACACTTTTTTAAACAACAATTCATTTATCATCAAGCGAGCACCCATAACAAGGGTTTCCAATTCAACACTATCTTTAGACAGACGAAGATTCGCATAAAACAGCCTAACAGGTTCTTCAAAAACCTCATTTTCACAAAACAAAAAGACAAGACTTTTGGGTTTTAAAATATTCACTTACATTGCAATGCATGTCTCTCATTTGATCAAGATTGATGACTCTATGAGTTACAATGCGGTGCTTCTTGAACAGACTGTAGCGGGCTTTCTCAGCAGATCCCCAGGCCCAAAATTTTTGGGGTTCTCTGTTTTGGTATTCTTGGAGGCAGATTCTTTTATACTTTTAGAGTTGCTTCTCTTTTTGTCAGAGTAATGACTGATAAAATCATCATCGGAGGACGCAGTGAGATTAACGGGTTCTTCAGAGATAGACTGTAGGATCCGACTCGACCTTCGACAGTTTGAGCTCTCACCTTTGACTCTAACCATTTTGAGAGAGAGGTGGAGATAAGGAGAAGAGAAAGCGGTTTCTGAGATGGTTTAAAGAGACGAGTGAGGGAGAAGAGAAGTTAAATAGAAAAGGGTGAGAAGAGGAAAAGTTTGAAAAGAGATGAAGAAACGTGACTTGAAGAGTTATGTCTCTTCAGTCATAGCGACTAGGGGTAATAATGGTGTGAGGGAAACGATGTATGGGGAAGAGGCGAACAACAGAGTATAAAAAAATAAAAGCAAGTAAGAAAAAACGTGTAAAACTAATTAAGGAAAATAAAATGATAAAAAAGCTTTTATTTTATTTTATAAGGTTTTTCTAAAATACTGTGTGAGTCTAAAAATCATCAGGACAGATAATTATGCAAAGGTTGTTACGAAGTCTACAAAAACATTCCTCTAGAAGAGGTTTTGTAACAATGTCAGCCAACTGAATTTCAGAATCAACAAATTCAAGCACAAAATCACCATTGTCAACATGATCATGAATAAAATGACGTTTAATGTCTATATGCCTTTCCCTAGAGTGATGCACAGAATATTTTGACAAACTAATGGCACTAGAATTATCAGACATAATAGGGACAGATTCATAAGCAAGTTCATAATCAATTAACTGGTGCATCATCTATAATAACTGAGTTTCACAACTGCCAAGAGCCAAATACTCAGCTTTAGTTATAGACTAGGTGTCTGAAGTGTGTTTTTTACTATGCCATGAAATGAGCAAGTTACCCAATATTTGACAGGTACCACTGGTATTTTTTCTACCAGTTTTATCACCTGCAAAATCTACATCTAAAAAACCAATTAGATCAAAATTACTAGAGTTTGGATACCACAACCCAATTTGTCGAATTCCTATAAGATATCTGATTATCCTCTTGATTGCTGTTAAGTGAGATTCCTTGGGAGCTGACTGGAATCGTGCACATTTACACACACTGAACATTATGTCTGGTTGACTGTTAGTAAGATACAGTAGTGATCCAATCATTCCTCTGTACATCTTTTCATCAACATCTTTGCCTGGCATATCTGTTTCTAGGCATGTGGATGGACTCATCGGAGTGCCAAAGGCCTTTGCCTTTTCCAAGTGAAATTTCTTGATGAGCTTTTCATGTATTTGGTTTGACTTATGAATGCACCCTTAGTCGACTGCTTTATTTATAGTCCTGGAAAGAAAGTTAGCTCTCCCATCATGCTCATTTCGAATTCTCCTTTCATCAAATCAACAAAATTCTCGCAAAGAAGAGGGTCATAACTTAAAAAACTGATATCATCAACATATATTTAAGCGATTAAAATACTTGATGAGGATTTCTTAATGAAAAGAGGTGTCTATTTTTCCTCTCAGAAAGTTATTTTTAAGGAGAAAAGAGCTTAGACATTCATACCAAGCTTTAGGAGCCTGTTTTAGACCGTTTAGGGCTTTAGTCAACTTAAACACATGTTCTAGGCATGAGGAATTCTCAAAGCCTGAGGGCTATTTTACAAAACTTCTTCTTTTATAAAATCGTTCAGGAAAGTACTTTCTACATCCATTTGAAATAGTTTAAAGCATTTGAAGGATGCATATGCTAGTAAAATACGAATGGACTCTAACCTTGCTATAGCAGTGAATGTCTCATCGTAATCAATACCTTACTGTTGGGAGTAGCCTTGGGCTACTAGTCTTGCTTTGTTTCTATCACGACCCATTTTCACTAAGTCATGCAAGCACCTACCTTTCCCACCTCGGTTGGTGAACCCTTATCCCAACCTATCATTAAAACATAAATAAAGCAGAAAAAGATAGAATAATATAAGTTTCACAATATGATATAAAATAAGTGCGGAAGTAAAAGAAATCCACCACAATATCTGATCTGATCATACAAGAGCATCTAACTAAATACTACAAGTCGGTATAACAATACATCAATAGTCTCAAATCATGTCTTAGAATGGAAAACAAGACATAAATAAAGAAAGAGTCTTCGGGCTGCGAACGTCCTCGTGCTTACCCTGAAAGACTCGAATCAACAATCCTTGAATATCAGCCATGAGAAGTAGAAGTCGATCCCACCTAGTACACTGCATTCATAAAAAAATGTCGTAAGTGCAGGTCAGTACAAACAACAAGTACTTATAGGTATCATAGGCCGACTAAGACTAGCTAACGTATATAAAGACAACAAAGCAAGATAAACACATAAACCAACAAGTACAAGTCAACACAAATCCATATCCACATTACCAATCATCACCTATGTTATAGCATCTAAATCTAACTGTGCCAAGTCTCAGTATAATCGATTTGAACCAGTACATCACAATCGAATCACAACAAGTCATCACCTATGTTATAGCATCTAAGCCCAACTGTGCCAAGTCTCAGTATAATCATTCTGAACCAGTATATCACAATTGTGTCATAACATATCACAGGAAACCCAAAGGTACAATGCAATGCAATAATGTATGCAGGATGAATGCAATACATATGTGCCGTACACATGTACTCCGACGATGGAACATTACATCTCGAAAGCACAACCCATGGGGGACCTGCGAAGTCCATGTACCACTCGTTTCAAAAAGTGACCTCGGATCCCAAGAACTCTCTCGATCCCGAAAAGAAACCTTAGGCATCTTACACTCATTCGTTCCCGAAAAGAAACCTCGAGCAACGCGTGTTACGGTTCGCATTTCGTGGGCGAGGTTAGCGCTCATAAAGCTACTTCGAACTTGTTGGTGCTCTTTCAGACTTGTTTTGAAAAAGAGTCACCACCTAATTTTTTAGAAAATTTGGAAAACCGGTGGTGAAGGGTTTTTTCAAATACCGTGATAAATCCTTCGTAATCCAAAATTCTAGGTAAGGGTTCTGGTGATCTCACAGGGAAGGTGTTAAGAACCCTAGTATTAAGGATCCGTGCTATACTGTTGACATTTGAATTCTAGTGTGTGATTATTTGCATGAACTGTTTATTTTGTGCTTACTTTTTACATTTATAAAGTGTTACACCTCGTAGTTTTGTCCGTTGAGATTCATTAGGTGTTAGTTGTCCTAATCGTAGAAACGTGAGCCACCTTCTAGGATATATGAGATTATATGTTCCCATATTATGGTTATGGGGGTTTAAGCCCATGAAATAAGCTATGGAAGGATTTAAGAACAAGCAAATTAAGGAATGGAGTTTGTCGGAACTTTGGTAAAACTTGGAAAATTATTCGGATAGGATTTTTGTCCAAATTGGGGGAGGTATATCTCCTAGAATATGAGGAGTTTTGGGGTGTTTCTTTTACCTAAATTGAAGTTCATCGATTCTAGTTTCTAATGCAATAAACCGTTCGTCAAGGTGACATCGGAGTAAAAGGTTATGGGTGTTTCAAGACAGACTGTCTGAGCAGAAAATTTTGACGGACCATTTGACGGCCGCAGGAATTTTGACGGACCGCAGAAATTTCTACGGCCCGTCAAATTGCACCAACCTAGCGTAAAACAGTCACAGTGAGCCATATTTGACTGGGCAGTTCTACGGAGCATTTTGATGATACGTAGGAATTTTGACGGCCCGTCAAAATGGGCGCAAAATTGCTCGACGAGATTTTAAGTTACGCTTTATATATTTCCTTCCACTTCATTTGGATATTTTATTTTACCAAATCAGATCCAAAATCTCTCCAAAAACCCTCTCTTCAACTCCATAAACTAATCCAAGCCAAAATCCAAGAGAGATTAAAGATCAAGAGGCAAGAATCAAGATAGCCATATGTTAGAAGTCTTGCTAGGGTTATTAGACTTTAAGAATTCTTTGGGTATTGAAGCTAGGATTTTCATATAAATTGATAGCTTTCTCCAAATCCCATTCTTATGATATAAAAGGTTAGCTTTCATGCTCATTACATATTATCAAGAATGTTTAGTTGTTGAACAACTTGGGTGGAAGGAGAAAGTAGAAAATGAGTTCTAAATGTAGTTTTTATGATGTTTTCGAGTAGTAAGCTAACTTGAGTTATGATTCTTAGTATGATATGGATATGATCTTGCTATAGAAGGTAATAATGATGATGAGACACATTCTATGAAAAATGTGCAAAGGGTTGGTGTGAAGTTGCTAGTGTAAGTTGAATGTGAGGATGAATATGGAAGACTTAATGGAATGTGACTACGTGATTATGATATTATAGATGTTATTATGGTTATTTGGGAGTTGTTTTGTGATATGGTGGAAGTCGATGAAATAGGGGAAATGCTACCCAATTTTCGTTAAGTCATGAATTGCTCTAGTTTGGATTTAAGAGTATCTTTAAGGCTTAACCAAGGTATGAATCCTTTTAAATGAAGATTTTCCAAGCTTCAACGGTGAACGTTAAGTAGTTAAGAAGACGACGAGGTATGTAAGTCTAACCCTTCTTTCATTAAGGCATGGTCCCATTACTAAATACATTCATATGAGTTCCATAGCATCTTCCAAATGACTTTATTCCTAGAATCGCTAAGGCTCATGATTCTTGATAAATCTCATGATACCATTGGTCCAATCATATGATAATTGATTCTCTAAGGAAGGATATAATGAAAATGATGATGACGATGATAATGTTGAGAACGTTTATGTGCTTCTATGTATATATATATATATATTAAAGTATGACTACTAAGAGCACCGAGCTTACATGGCCGGGTATGATATCTATCACGCGCACACCACTGTAGTTGGGTACGGATAACACTGTGTCTTGGTAGCGCCAGGTACGTATATTCCCGAACCTTATCATGGACGGGTATGTAAGACACCGAATCTCTATGGTCGGGTATGATACTACTACTACAAGTATAAATGCATGAAATGGAAGGTTCCCGCTAGAAAAGGGGATAAGTTAATACAATGAACAACGCTAGAGGTATAAATGGCTTCATTATCTCATGACCTCTCTATCTTATGTTATTTCTTACGTTTCTATTATGATATTGATCATGCTTTACATACTCAGTACATTATTCTTACTGACATTCTTTTGTTTGTGGATTCTGTGTCATGCCCGCAGGTGGACAGGGAGATAGAATCGACCCATAGACTGCTTGTGTTAGAGACTGCATAGGGGAGCTCTATTTGATTCGGAGCTGTAGCTTTTGGGTATTATTCTTTTGTGTACATACATATGGGCATGGCGGGGTCCTCCCGCCTATATGATCTTACATACTCTTCTTAAAGGCTCGTAGACAATTTTGTATTGTTTTATGTCTTGCAGCTTTGTCGACTCATATTTTGTATATTATTTTGATAGCCTCGTCAGCTTGTGTATATGGATATGGGCATAGTTGTTGATGATGTTATGAATGTGTTGATGCCCTATGAGTTTAGCATTATTAATGTATAGAAATCATGCGTAAATCATTTGGCTCACCAAGATGGGAATATGAATGTACGATAAGAAGTGCCTGGGTGGGTTAGCACCGAGTGCCCGTCATGGCCCTCCGGTTGGGTCGTGACAAAAGTGGTATCAGAGCAGTTCTGTCCTAGGGTGCGTCTACGAGCTGTGTCCAGTAGAGTCTTGTTTATGGGTGTGTTGTGCGCCACAATTATAAACAGGAGGCTTTGGGCATTTTAGGAATGAATGACCTTCTTTCTTCATAAGATCGAGCGATAGAGCCATGATATAAGGATTTATCTTTCCTTAACTGTGTGTTATGTATTTCAGAAATGCCAGTAAAGAGAAAAGCTGCGGCAGCCCAAAAGGGCAAGACAGTGGCAAAAAAGAAAAACGGGATGAAAGAGCACCGCCAACGGATATAGAGGAAGGTATGTCCCAGAATGCAGCTCAATCTCAGTCCTCTCACTCGGTGCCTATTTCTCAGGAGCATGAGGGAGCCTCAATGTAACGACCCATTTGGTTGTTTAGCACATTTGGACTCTTTTTCGTTAAAATACTTTTCCGTAACCTTAAATGGTATTCTTAACTTGTGGGGATAGGGGCACGGTTATATAATTAATGGGTCAATTTTTACCTTATACATATTGATCGAGTAAAAAAAAGTTACTTTGGACAATTATTTTAGTTGGTGATTAATGGGCTAAGCCCATAATTTATTTAATACCCCATATTACATGGCCATATAAAATGGACTAAAGTTAATAGGGTTGCACTTTTAAATCATAAAAATAATAAAAAAAAAAGAGCTGTCTATATTCGGCTAGGCTTAGGGGAATAGAGAAACGAGAGGGGCAACAGGAAGCAGTCCGTGGAAGAAAGTAAGGCAAAGTAGGTATGTTTCATTTATATTTTGGTTAGCTTAGTGATTGGGTTATTATAGAGTAATGATTGCAAATCAATGTAGGCAATATTGATAGGATTAATTTGGGGTTATGCTCCCTGTACGTGCTTCCATTTGTTTTTATAAAAATTCACTGTTAGATGCAAATAGTTAAATCCTTATCAATAAGAAAAAGATCATTAAATCACATATGAACTTAGTTTATCCATAAAAACGCAAATTTCACAATCTCATACTCAAGGAAAATTTAAGATACTACAGACCTTTTCGAGTTTGTCTTATGCTTGTTGTATTCGCATTTCAATTTTTATGTATAAGGAGTTTATGTGATTGGACTTTAGGTGTATTGGGTCATATGTACAATTTTAAATTCAAGGAATGAAATTTGCTTCCTCTGTGAAAATTTCATACTACAATAATGACTACTTTTGATTATAAAATTGATTTCAAGGAATGGGATGTGCTTCTTCTGTGCAAACTACTTTTGATTATAAAATTGATTTCAAGGAATGAAATTTGCTTCTTCTGTGCAAATTTCGTACGACAATACTTTTGGATTTCTTTTTTTTTGTTTGTTTAATTTCCTTTTGTTATTTATATCTACCAACATTATTATCATTATTTTGGGATTTTGGTATGACGGTTTATTATATTAGGTATATGAGATTGATAATTAAAATTTTGGGAAAATTAGAGGTTTCGAGTCCTAGTCCTAAGAAAGGTGAATTAATGATTTGAGAGTCCATTTATGGATGAAATTGACCAATTTTAAAAATATATGATCCTTAGATAATGGGTGATTTTTTTTTTAAATTCCAATTTTGCCCTTTTGGGCTCGAGGTCACTTTTTCGGGGTGCGTTTTTGGGTTTCGAATATAAGTATAGCAATATGGGTGTCCTTAGAGTCGTATTCTAATGTAAATCGCGTATTTGATAGATTTCGATCACTTAGAGGCTCTACGCAAGGGAAAGGCATTAGTTTGATCATTCGTGGCACCCGCTCGGCATTGACGTAGGTTACGGTCTACTTTAGTTAGACTCTGATTAGAGAATCGTATGTAGTTGTAGAAAGTGACGGGGATAGCATATAGGCCTTCGGGCATGAAGTGGAGGTGGATTCCAATTAGGTTGGCTCTGTCAGCTGTTATGTGGGCTTGTAGCCATATGTGTTAGTTTATGTGATTATCACCTGTTTGTATCTCTGTTATATACTAGCTCCCTCATTATATGAAAAGAAATGATAACATTAATATGACTTGTAATTGTAGATTGTATATTGGTGATATTGTTGAGATTGATAACATGTATGACATGCCTTCCATATTATTCTTGTGACGATGGTGAGCTAAGTGATTGAGAGACTCCGAGGTTGTTGCCGGAGATTGAGAGAAAATAGAAAGACTCCGAGGTCCTTGCCAGAGATTGAGAGTGATTGAAAGCCTCCGAGGTTTCTGCCGGAGAGCACGAGTGGTACATGGACTTCGCGGGTCCCCCATGGGTCATGGCTTTGAGGCACTGCCCTTAGCATGTGTGTACGAGAGTGGAGTGAGAGAGGTGATTATTGCATTGCATTGCATTGCATTGCATTCATCCACTCATATATTGGACTGATCATTTGGTGAATTATATCTGTCTTGGTTGATTTCATGATTCCTTTATACTTTACTTGTATATGATACGTGACCATACCTGTTTGCTCTATATGCTACTTGTTGGTTTCAACTTCGTCATGCGTTATCTAATCATTGTCGGCCTATGATGCTTACCGGTACAAGTGTTGTACTGATACTACTCTTGCTGCACTTTTGTTGAGTGCAGAGCACGATCCAGGCTCCAGTTCTACACCCCGTGGCTGATACGCGAGGGTAACATCTTTCAGTCATTCAGGGTGAGCTACTTAGTCATCCGTGGCCCCTGAAGGACCTTCTCTATTTATTTCTGTTTTGTATTCGACAGACAATATGTAGCCTTCGGGTATTTTCAGACTTCTATTCCGTACTATGTTAGCGCTCTTGTACCCTGTGACCAGATTTTGGGGTTGTCGTGACATTTCTAGTTATGATAAGTATTTAAGACTTGATAACTTATTTTTATTTAAATTTCCACTTAATTAACTTGTTATTAGTAATGTGGTTCGCCTACTCGGAGGGATTGTGTAGGTGCCACCACGCCTCGCGAATTGGGTCGTAACAAAGTTGGTATCAAAGCTTCTTGGTTAATTGGTCTAATGCGTACAAGAGCAATGTCTATTAGAGTCTCGCGGATTGGTACGTAGACGTCCGTACCCATCCTCGGGAGGCTATAGGACATCTAGGAAACACTCCACTTCTTTTTCTCTTTTCGTGCTAGTTCAATCCGATTGGTATCTGGTTCATTCTTTTCGTGCGAGATTGTTTATATTGGTATCTTAACCTCATTTCTATGTTCTCCCACAGATGGTGAGGACGCGATCGACTGCTACTGGAGGCCAGGAGCCTGCACCTGCACCTGCACCCGCACCCGCATCCATACCCGTGGCCCGAGCAGCTGTCCATGGGCGAGGTAGGGGACGTGGCAGGGGCAGAGGCCATGCACCTATTCCAGATAGGAACCAAGCAGCAGCACCTGCTCAGGACCCTGACATAGAGTTGACTCCGGAGCTTGACGACATTCCGGAGGAGGAGATTAGGGCTGCTGAGGCACAGCCTGGGGTCGCTGCTACTCCTGATTTTCAGGAGGCTGTGTTTCGAGTGTTGGGGTACTTTGACAGTTTGGCTCAGGCGGGCATGATTCCAGTTGCTCCAGATGGCTCGCAGACTAGAGTGGGAGGTTATACTCCCGATGCTACAGTTGCTCCAGGATTTCGGACATCGAGGGTATTGCCGGCAGCAGCAGTGGCTCCCCGTATTGATACTACCCCAGCGCCTGATTTTGCTCTAAGGCCTATGGATGGACCAGTGTTGACCAGTGAGGAGCGAAAATTGTTCGAGGGGTTTACCAAAATGTCACCTCCTTGGTTCTATGGTACTCCCGGGGAGGATGCGTATGAGTTTATTGTTAGCTGCCATGAGATGCTTCATAAGTTGGGTGTAGTGGAGTCTCACAGGGTCGATTATGTTTCTTTCCAGTTAGTTGGGGATGCCAAGCAGTGGTGGAGATCGTACATGGAGTGTCGACCAATTGGGTCGCCACCTTTGACCTGGACCCAGTTCTACCAGGTATTCCTAGAAAAATATGTCCCTCGTACTCTAAGAGACAACATGAAGGATGAGTTTTCGACATTGGAGCAGCGGGGTAGGTCGGTTGCGGAGTATGAGACCAGATTTCTCACTTTGTCCCGTTATGCGACGGCATTACTTCCCACAGAAGCTGAAAGAGTGAGGAGATTTGTGAAGGGTTTGGACCTTTGATGTGGCGTGATTTTACACCACAATCGATGCTTTTTAACTATAAGTTTTACTTGTTTTTAAGCAAGTCTATGTCATTTTACGTAGTTTTTGTCATGTTTCAGGTAATACGAGGTCCCTAGAGCCTAAGTGTGGAAAACAAGCAAAAAAGTTGCAAAACTGGAAATAACTGGAAGTTCTGGAAAATACCGTGGAAAAATACTCTACGCGATCGCGCAGAGTACCCACGCGATCGCGCCCACGCGGGAATTGCACTCCACGCATTCGCGCTGGAATGTAACGCGATCGCGCCCACGCGCGTTGTTAATGACACGTGATCGCGCAGGCTCGACACGCGATCGCGATTAAGGGAGCAGGGGAGCTGACGTCATCCACGCGATCGCGCAGACACATGGCGCGATCGCGTTGAAGGATTTTCGGAAATTTCGACCAGAACTCAGATTTTGACGATTTCTTACATTCCAATTCATATAAATAGAAAATTAGGGCAAAATATTAGACATCTTTGGTAGCTCCCACAAGTTGGAAGCTAGGGTTCCTACAAAAATTGTTCTTTCTTCTTTTTAATCCTTGTTGATGGAAATCTCTTGGTGATAATTAAGATTGACACTCTTGTTGTGCTTATTTATTCATTTGCATTGTTCTTAATCAAGTAAGTTTTTGCTATTTTAATTATTCTTGTTCTTGAATGTTTTCAAGGGATTAGCTAACCTTTGAACTCGCCCATTTACTTTGTTTGAAACTCGGAAGAGGAAAAACGGAGTTGGGATAGGATAATTAACATGAATTTGGGGCGTTAACCCTCATCTAATGGAAATTGACCTACGAATAGGCAATATCAATTGTAGCCATATTGAGGTGTTCTTAATGCTCCTAATTGCTTGAGGGATCTTCAATTGGGTAGTCTAGTTAATCTTCGGAAGAAGTTAATTTAGAGTCATTATCCGAGGCTAAATAACATAAACTTCCTATTATTTACAATTCGTGAAATAGATTGGATCGTTACTTGAGAAGTAGTTTCCCTCCTTCTATTCTTGTTGCCATTGATCAATTTACTTGCTTTCTAGATTAGAATTTATATTTCCATATTTTATAAAAACCTTATCAAAAACCACCATTGATGCGTTCGGGCATAGCTATTGTTAGTGATAATTCCTAATCTGCTTAAATCACCTACATATTGTTCTCTGTGGGATTCGACCCCGACTCATAGTTGGGTAAATTATATTTGCATACGACCGTGCCCATTCTAATTAATAGGGTGGATTTGGACGTTATCAAAAATGGCGCCGCTGCCGGGGAACAATTGGTGTATTTTGGCTAATCTAGGAAATAAGCTAACTTGCTTTGAACCGAACCCGTAAATATTTGTGTAGTTGTTTTCTGTGTTTTATTTTTATTTAAAAAATAAAAAAAAATAAAAAAAATGGCATCTTGGAATGAAAATGGGTTTGATGGTTCTCACCATGAAGAAAAACTTGACAAAGAGGAAATTTTGAGCCAAGATTGGCTAATGAATCAAGCTCAACAACTTGAAGCCTATGGAAATCACCGTGAAGGCTTTTCACGGATGATGGAAGAATATCTAAAAATCCATGTTGAGCAAAGTCAAGAAATGGAGTCACTTGAAATTGCTATCCAAAAATTGGAGGCCAAATTGAATGCAAAGATTTAGAATGTAACACTCAATATCAAAAGGCCATGGATAGTAGTTTTAAGTTGGTTTCCAATGAAGAAGTGGTCACTATTGATTTTCAAGAGCTAATGATAAATTACCAACCAACAAATCCAAAAATAGTGAATGATGCCGAAATTGAAGAAATGATACTAGAGTTGCATAAAAAAGTTCATGAAATCGTTTTTGAAGACTCTAGTTCATTTATGGGTAAGAATGTCAAAATTCATGCAAATTTGAAATTTGAGCGCGTTGGACCACATTCGAACCATTTTTCAACATTGTGCTTGGTTGATGATATGGAAGTTGAACCAAACAAGCCAATGGAGAATTTTGGATACGAAGAAGAAAGCGTTTTTATTTTGAAGTTTGCTATGCCAAGAAGACAAAATGGCATTCCTCACTCAAAGGCCAAAAAGTGCAAAATGAGACATCCGAGAGTTGGCCTCTTTGTTTTTCTGCCACCGCCCCATGAGCGTCATCATAATCGTGATTCAAAATTGGGGCGCAAATTCATATCTTCCAAATGGCGAGAAAAGCGGTAAAGTTGGTAACCGTCATGTCGCGACATTAACTTAAGCGCTTGGTGGGAGGCAACCCATCGTTTTAAAATTTTTTAAATCATTTTTGAACTTTGATTTTTTAGAATTGTTTAGTTTATGATTTGTGACTAATCTGCAAAATTTCACAATTTTTGGAATTGTTTTGAGCAGGTTGGGTTTTCAGAACAGTCACAAATCAGTAGCTGCTGGTTTCTGTGCTTATTTTCGGAGTTTGGAAAAACAGTGCCTAATTTATCTCTGCGCGATCGCGCACCACACAGACGCGAACGCGGTAAACAATAAAAATAAAAATAAAAAAAATAACTCTGCGCGAACGCGCCTTAAGGCCACGCGAACGCGCAGACACGCGCTTTCCAGGTATCAAAACAGAACAAAAGAGGGCAAAACCCCTCATTTCCTTCACTTCTTCTCACAATTTTCCCACTTTTCTCTCAAATTCAACTTCAAATTTTACGAAAATTCTTCAACTTGCAACCACAAGGTATGTGATTCTTTCATTGTCTTGTTCCTAGGGTTGTTTTCATCATCATTCCATGTTAGAAATTGTGAAAGATTTTTTTTTTCTTTTACTTGTTTACGCATGAATATATGATGAAATTGTTGAATTTGTTGTTATACAAATTGTTGTTTGTTGTTGAGTGTTGTGAGTTGAGTGTTGGGTGCTGATATAAGAAAAAAAAATTGGGCCAAACACAAGCTTAAAATCGTTGAATTGAAGCCCCAAAAATGATGCCCATAACCTATTTGTGAAAATGCTTGGGAGAATTGGAAACGATTCAGCGCGATCGCGCCAATACAAGCCGCGAACGCGCTGAATAATGGCCAAAAATGGCGCGATCGCATACTGTTGAACCGCGATCGCGGTTAAGGAAATCATAAGAATTACGCGATCGCGCCAGTTCCTTGCGCGATCGCGCTGAAGGAATACAGCAAAATGGCGCGATCGCGACTCCTTGTCACGTGATCGCGCTGAAGGAAAAATCCCAGTTCACAAACAGAATGCTCGCACAGAGCTGTTCAAAACTTGGGTGCCCAATGTCCTTAACCTAACTCCTCATTATACATCATTGTAGGTGTTCATATGCATTGTGTTTGTTTTGTAGGTACTTAAACTCAAAAAATGGCTTCATCATCCAGTGCTGCCCAAGTACCCTTGATTGAATATTATGACACCACCACCTTGCAGTCAGCAAAATGTTCGAAGCTATATGATAGACTGCTGGGAAAGAGCTTCATTGAAGGGAGGGGCTTTGTAACAGAAAGTTTGGAAGAAAAGATGCTCGAGTTCTATGGAAGGTTGGTAACAAGCGGCTGGATACGCTTTGCAGATGAACCAATCAGGGCAAATCATACCCTGGTGCGGGAATTCTACGCAAATACTGCAGAGGCAGACATTACACATAGGGCAATTGTCAAAGTCAGAGGTGTGGATGTCCTGTGCAATGCCTCAAGAATCAATGCCTATTATAATCTGCAGGATGGTGACAACAGCGAGATGGCACAGATGTATGAAAACCTGCGACAACAATGGTTTGTGACCCACCTTCACGGTGGGGAACAACCAAAGTGGCTAAACACAATGCAGAAAAGGATTGACTCTGTAGAGTTCACCGCTGAAGCCAAAACTTGGCTTGATATTGTCACATCCAGGGTGCTGCCTTCAAAACATGATTCAGAGGTGCCGCTTGGGAGGGCTAAAGTAATTTGTGCTGTGATGGAACGATTGCCTGTTGATGTGGGGAGGCTCATTATGCAGGAAATCCGGGAGGTGGTGCTTGAACGGACCAAGAGCTTATTCTTCCCATCCTTGATCACTTACTTGTGCTCCACTGATGGAGTGCCCACAAGACCAGGCGACAGAGAAAAAGGGCCTGCTGGACCGATTTATCCGTTGAAAAAAAAAAGGCCTGGTAATGTACAGAAGAAAAGGAAGATTGATATAGCAACATCATCATTTGGGCAGTTCACATCTACTGCATCAGATTCGATTGGTGTGGCATCTGCCCCCCCCCCCCCCCAATGGCTATACCAATCTTGCCACCACTGCAAGAAGCCGCCAGGCCTTTCCAATATATCTCCACCCAGGTCCATGGGGTGGACAATCGGCTTCAGCAGCTAGTGGCTAGTCTCCCTGCGGGCCCACATGGAGAAGGCACATCTACAGCTCCCTCTGTTCCTATTGGTCCAACATTAGCAGGTGTGGTGGAGGACATGAAGCATATCAAAGAAAAACAGGGAAAAATGGAGAGGAGGCAGAAAAAGGCAAGGGAGCATGCCAAGAAGCAAAGCAAATTTCTGAACAAAATAATGAGCATTCTGAGGAGTGTATGCGGAGCACAGCACGAAGAGGAGGAAAATGAGGACGATTTTGTCCTGCCAGAGCCCAGCAGCTCCAGTTCAGAGGTTGAGCAGAGATGACCATTAGCACGCAGTGCTAGGAGGTATGAAAAAAAAAGTTTTTCTGTGTTGATGTACTGCAGTGAGGACACTGCAAGTTGTTTTAGTTAGGGGTAGGAACCTCCTCGGCTTTTCTTTGCCAGAGTTCTTTTCCTGAGGGGGGTTTTATTTTGTTGAAACTGGCATGTTTAGGATGTTACTTAGGTTGAATAGAGTAATTTTGTTTTATTTGGTACTACTTGGTAACTAATGGCATGTATTGTGTTTTGTTGAAATTTTAGACCCCTCGAAATTTTGAAAAATGCATACTTAGAACAGTTATTGTCTGACATGATTGATTCTTTATATGACATTATGATTGTTGGGGTGTTGTGTGTGATGAATTACTACTTAGGAGGTCACAAGTGTAAAAATTATTGTCCTTATGCCGATGTGTGTGTGAGTTGTTAGTTTGATTCTGTTTATGCATGTATAATCTAGAACTTGCCCGGTTGGTCTTGTATGAAATCCGAAAGTTAGTTTGGTTGTGAGATGATCTTAGGATTTCTTTGTTGAAATAGTCACTTTGCCTAAATAAGCCTTACCAAAAGTGTTAAATACCTTAGTTTCCCCTTTGAGCCTTTTTGACCTTTTTCTTGGCTAGCCAATTATGAAACCTTACCCTTTATGAAATTAATCCATCTTCACACCCGTTCCCTCCTTGATGCTATTAATTAGATGAGGCAAAATGACTAAGCTGGGGGTAAATTAAATGTGGAGTACATGTTCAAAACATAAGTTGGGGGTGGTGGAGTTTGCTAGTGAAGATTCGATGTGGTAGCTGCGTATATATATATATACATAAAAAATAAAAAAAATAAAAAAAATCAGAAAATTGAAACGCAAAAAGAATTGTAAGTTGGTTAGAAGTAAAACCACATCGAGGTCGAAAACTGAAAGAAAATAAAGGGGTGGAAAGAAAAGAGGCGAATTAAGGTGACAAGATGTTGTAGTGTTCATGGAGGGTGAGTCACTAATATCCAAAAAGTATCCGACCCGTCCCTAAACCTACATTACAAGACGAAACAAGTCCTAATGAGATCACAACCGAACGATCCTAGGATGAGAACATAGAAAATAAGGGCAAGCCTATGGTATTTGCATGTGTAAATATGAATTGTCTTTGTGAGTGTGAGTGTTTTTCTCTTCTCTTTTGTCTTCGTCCCAATCTTGTCGTATATATGTGTGTTGGGACATTCTTTGGTCTATGTGAGGGCATAAGGATGAGAATTGAACAAAATAAAGTGACCGCCTAAAGTAGCGTTTGTGTGCACCATAATATGTTCGATAATGTAATGTCATTCATTGAAGCTTCATTGTTAGTCGTAGTGTTCTTGAGTTGTGCATATTGCTTTAAAATAGAAATTGGGGTGGTCCTTGGAAGAAAAACATGCATGCCGGTAGTTCAAAGTCAAAACCAATGTAGACATTGTTATTCTATAATATCTAGGTGTTAGATTGAGTCATGGTTTTGTATGGCTTGCTTGAGGACAAGCAAATACTTTAAGTTGGGGGTGTTGATGTGGCGTGATTTTACACCACAATCGATGCTTTTTAAGTATAAGTTTTACTTGTTTTTAAGCAAGTCTATGTCATTTTACGTAGTTTTTGTCATGTTTCAGGTAATACGAGGTCCCTAGATCCTAAGTGTGGAAAACAAGCAAAAAAGTTGCAAAACTGGAAATAACTGGAAGTTCTGCAAAATACCGTGGAAAAATACTCTACGCGATCGCGCCCACGCGGGAATTGCACTCCACGCGTTCGCGCTGGAATGTAACGCTACCGCGCCCACGCGCGTTGTTAATGACACGCGATCGCGCAGGCTCGACACGCGATCGCGATTAAGGGAGCAGGGGAGCTGACGTCATCCACGCGATCGCGCAGACACATGGCGCGATCGCGTTGAAGGATTTTCGGAAATTTCGACCAGAACTCGGATTTTGACGATTTCTTCCATTCCAGTTCATATAAATAGAAAATTAGGGCAAAATATTAGACATCTTTGGCAGCTCCCACAAGTTGGAAGCTAGGGTTCCTACAAAAATTGTTCTTTCTTCTTTTTAATCCTTGTTGATGGAAATCTCTTGGTGATAATTAAGATTGACACTCTTGTTGTGCTTATTTATTCATTGGCATTGTTCTTAATCAAGTAAGTTTTTTCTATTTTAATTATTCTTGTTCTTGAATGTTTTCAAGGGATTAGCCAACCTTTGAACTCGCCCATTTACTTTGTTTGAAACTCGGAAGAGGAAAAACGGAGTTGGGATAGGATAATTAACATGAATTTGGGGCGTTAACCCTCATCTAATGGAAATTGACCTAGGAATAGGCAATACCAATTGTAGCCATATTCGGGTTTTCTTAATGCTCCTAATTGCTTGAGGGATCTTCAATTGGGTAGTCTAGTTAATCTTCGGAAGAAGTTAATTTAGAGTCATGATCCGAGGCTAAATAACATAAACTTGCTATTATTTACAATTCGTGAAATAGATTGGATCGTTACTTGAGAAGTAGTTTCCCTCCTTCTATTCTTGTTGCCATTGATCAATTTACTTGTTTTCTAGATTAGAATTTATATTTCCATATTTTATAAAAACCTTATCAAAAACCACCATTGATGCGTTCGGGCATAGCTATTGTTAGTGATAATTCCTAATCTGCTTAAATCACCTACATATTGTTCTCTGTGGGATTCGACCCCGACTCATAGTTGGGTAAATTATATTTGCATACGACCGTGCCCATTCTAATTAATAGGGTGGATTTGGACGTTATCAAAAATGGCGCCGCTGCCGGGGAACAATTGGTGTATTTTGGCTAATCTAGGAAATAAGCTAACTTGCTTTGAACCGAACCCGTAAATATTTGTGTAGTTGTTTTCTGTGTTTTATTTTTATTTAAAAAATAAAAAAAAATAAAAAAAATGGCATCTTGGAATGAAAATGGGTTTGATGGTTCTCACCATGAAGAAAAACTTGACAAAGAGGAAATTTTGAGCCAAGATTGGCTAATGAATCAAGCTCAACAACTTGAAGCCTATGGAAATCACCGTGAAGGCTTTTCACGGATGATGGAAGAATATCTAAAAATCCATGTTGAGCAAAGTCAAGAAATGGAGTCACTTGAAATTGCTATCCAAAAATTGGAGGCCAAATTGAATGCAAAGATTGAGAATGTAACACTCAATATCAAAAGGCCATGGATAGTAGTTTTAAGTTGGTTTCCAATGAAGAAGTGGTCACTATTGATTTTCAAGAGCTAATGATAAATTACCAACCAACAAATCCAAAAATAGTGAATGATGCCGAAATTGAAGAAATGATACTAGAGTTGCATAAAAAAGTTCATGAAATCGTTTTTGAAGACTCTAGTTCATTTATGGGTAAGAATGTCAAAATTCATGCAAATTTGAAATTTGAGCGCGTTGGACCAAATTCGAACCATTTTTCAACATTGTGCTTGGTTGATGATATGGAAGTTGAACCAAACAAGCCAATGGAGAATTTTGGATACGAAGAAGAAAGCGTTTTTATTTTGAAGTTTGCTATGCCAAGAAGACAAAATGGCATTCCTCACTCAAAGGCCAAAAAGTGCCCATTCTAATTAATAGGGTGGATTTGGACGTTATCAACCTTCCGCTTCGGTTGACGACCTTACAGTTGGAGGCTTCTGGGGCCTCATTTCAGTCAGTAGTGGAGCATGCCAGGAAGGTTGAGTCAGAGATGGGTCGGGCACATAGTGGGGGTGGTGACAAGAAAGCTCGTAGATTTGACAGTTTTAGAGGTTCTATTAGAGGTGGGGGACACCATGACAGGGTTCGTCATCATCCCTACAACCACCCTATCCAGTCATCACTACAGGCTTTAGCAGGTGGTCCTTCAAGTTAAAGCGGGCACAGTTCTGAGCAGACTTCCCGGGGTTCTTACTCTCGACCTTCAGACCGCGGAGGGTATTCTGGTTCTTCTATGACAGTTCAGCAGCCTATAGCCAGAGGAGCATGTTTTGAGTGTGGTGGGATAGGGCATTACGCGAGAGAGTGTCCTAGATCCAGGCAGGGTTCCAGAGTTCAGACATCTAGGCCTCCAGTACCGCCAGCTAGAGGAGGAGGATATTCTGGTAGAGGGGGTTCGCAGTCTGGCAGGGGCGGCCATCAGCCTAGCAGAGGTGGTCATCAGTCGGGTAGGGGCAGCGCTCAGTCAGTGAGAGGAGGGTCCCAGGCAGGCTGTGGTAGTCGTGGAGGCACACAGTCCGAGGGTGGACATACCCATTTCTATGCTTTTCCGGGTAGACCTGAGGCCGAGGCCTCTGATGCGGTTATCACAGGTATTATTTCGGTTTGCATCGATCAGCTTCTGTCTTATTTGATCCGGGTTCTACTTTCTCTTATGTGTCCACTTTTTTCTCTACGGGTCTGGATATGCTTTGTGATATGCTTGATGTACCTATTCGCGTCTCTACTCCTGTCGGAGATTCTGTGATAGTAGATCGGGTCTATAGGTCTTGTGTGGTCACATTTATGGGGTATGATACTTGGGTAGACTTGGTTATTTTGGATATGGTGGACTTTGATATTATTTTGGGCATGGACTGGTTATCTCCCTATCATGCTATTTTAGACTGTCACGCCAAGACAGTCACGTTGGCCATGCCAGGTATTCCACGGTTAGAGTGGAAGGGTACTCCTAGTCCAGCACCTAAGAAGATCATATCATTTCTTCGGGCAAGGAAGTTAGTGGATAAGGGATGTTTAGCATAGTTGGCTCATGTTCAGGATACTAGTGTGGATACCCCTTCCCTGGAGTCGGTGCCAGTTGTTTGTGAGTTCTCAGAGTTTTTCCCCACAGATTTTCCCGGTATGCCGCCTAATCGAGATATTGACTTTTGCATTGACTTGGAGCCAGGCACCCGACCTATTTCTATTCCACCTTATCGGATGGCTCCGGCAGAGTTGAGAGAGTTAAAGGAGCAGTTGCAAGACTTGTTGAGCAAAGGATTTATTAGACCTAGTGTTTCTCCCTGGGGTGCTCCCATTCTGTTCGTGAAGAAGAAAGATGGTACCATGCGGATGTGTATCGATTACCGGCAATTGAACAAGGTTACAATCAGAAATAAGTATCCAATACCCCGCATTGATGACTTATTTGACCAGCTTCAGGGCGCATCGAGCTTTTCTAAGATTGAGTTGAGGTCAGGATATCATCAGTTGAAGATTCGAGCGGAGGATATTCCGAAGACCGCTTTTAGGACCCGTTATGGTCATTATGAGTTCTTAGTGATGTCTTTCGGGCTTACTAATGCCCCCGCAGCGTTCATGAATTTGATGAATGGGATCTTCAAGCCTTACTTGGATTCGTTCGTGATCGTGTTTATTGATGACATCTTGGTGTACTCTCAGAGTAAGGAAGATCATGAGAAGCATCTAAGGATCGTGCTTGGCCTGTTGAAGGAGAAGAAATTGTATGCCAAGTTTTCCAAGTGTGAGTTCTGGCTCAGTTCCGTGGCATTTTTGGGACATGTTGTGTCCAAGGATGGGATTATGGTTGATCCCAAGAAGATCGAGGCAGTTATAGATTGGCCCAGGCCTACTTCGGTGACTGAGATTCGGAGCTTCGTGGGCCTTGCGAGTTATTATCGCCGATTTGTGAAGGGGTTTTCATCTATTTCTTCCCATTTGACTAGGTTGACTCAGAAGAATGTGCCTTTCCAGTGGTCCGACGAGTGTGGAGAGAGCTTTCAGAAGCTCAAGGCTTTATTGACTACAGCCCCCATTTTGGCTTTACCTGTGGAGGGAAAGACTTTACTGTTTATTGTGATGCTTCTCGGATTGGCTTGGGTTGTGTGCTGATGCAAGAGGGTAGGGTGATCGCGTATGCTTCGAGACAGTTGAAGGTTCACGAGAAAAACTACCCCACTCACGACTTAGAGTTGGCTGCAGTAGTCTTCGCTTTGAAGATTTGGAGACATTACTTGTATGGAGTCCATTGTGAGGTGTTCACGGATCACCGTAGTCTTCAGCATGTGTTTAATCAGTGGGACCTAAATTCGAGGTAGCGTATATGGATGGAGTTGCTTAAGGACTATGATATCACCATTCTTTATCATCCGGGAAAGGCAAATGTGGTAGCTGATGCGTTGAGCCGAAAGGCAGTGAGTATGGGTAGCTTGGCGCGTTTGATTGTGGGAGAGCGTCCTTTAGCCATGGAGGTGCAGTGTTTGGCTAATAGTTTGGTGAGACTCGATATTTCAGAAAATGGTAAGGTTCTAGCTTATGTGGAGGCGAGGTCATCTCTTTTGAAGCAGATTAGAGCCCAGCAGTTTGAGGATGTGAAATTGTGCAGGATTCGGGATAAGGTGCTAAGTGGCGAAGCCAAGGAGGCTATTATTGATGAGGAGGATGTTTTGAGGATTAAGGGGTGCATTTGCGTTCCTAGAGTTGGTGATTTGATTCCGTTAATCTTGAAAGAGGCTCATAGTTCCAGATACTCCATTCATCCAGGAGCAACAAAGATGTATCGTGACTTGAGGCAACACTATTGGTGGGGTTGAATGAAGAGAGACATTGTGGAGTTTGTTGCTCAGTGTTCGAATTGCCAGCAGGTTAAGTATGAGCACCAGAGACCAGGTGGTGTGCTTCAAAGGATGCCCATTCCCGAATGGAAATGGGAAAGGATTACTATGGATTTCGTGGTTGGTCTTCCGAAGACTTTGGGCAAGTTTGATTCGATTTGGGTTATTGTGGATAGGTTGACTAAATCTGCACACTTCATTCCAGTTCAGATTACTTATAACGCGGAGAAGTTGGCCAGGATCTACATCTGAGAGATATTGCGATTGCACGGGGTTCCTATTTCCATCATTTCCGACAGAGGCACTCAGTTTACTTCCCATTTCTGGAGGACTTTGCAGAAGGAATTGGGAACTCAGTTAGATCTTAGCACCGCGTTCCACGCGCAGACAGATGGTCAGTCCGAGAGGACTATTCAGGTGCTTGAGGATATGTTGAGGGCTTGTGTTATTGATTTTGGTGGTCATTGGGACAAATTCTTACCTTGGCAGAGTTCGCGTACAACAATAGCTACCATTCCGGTATTGATATGGCGCCATTCGAGGCTTTATATGGTAGGAGGTGTCGTTCTCCTATTGGGTGGTTTGATGCTTTTGAGGTTCGACCTTGGGGTACAGATTTGCTGAGGGAGTCTTCGAACAAGGTGAAGCTTATTCAGGAAAAGCTTCTGGCAGCTCAGAGTAGACAGAAGGTGTATGCTGATCGGAAGGTTCGTGATATGGAATTCATGGTTGGTGAGCAGGTCCTATTGAAGGTTTCACCCATGAAGGGTGTGATGCGATTTGGGAAGAAGGGAAAATTGAGCCCGAGGTTTATTGGCCCATTTGAGATTCTTCGTCGTGTTGGCGAGGTGGCATATGAGTTAGCTTTGCCACCAGGTTTGGCAGGTGTTCATCCAGTATTCCATGTTTCCATGTTGAAGAAGTACCATTCAGACGGGTCTTATATCATTCAATGGGATTCGGTATTATTTGACCAGAATTTGTCCTTCGAGGAAGAGCCAGTAGCAATCTTGGATCGGCAAGTGAGGAAACTGAGGTCCAAGGATATTACATCAGTTAAGGTACAATGGAAGCACTGTCCGGTTGAGGAGGCCACTTGGGAAACCGAGACGGATATGCGGAGTAGATATCCGCAGTTGTTCAATAGTTCAGGTACGCCTTTTCTACATCTTTCCCGTGTCGCTCAAGGGAGAGCGATTATTTGATTGGTATCTGATGTAACGACCCATTTGGTCGTTTAGCACATTTGGACTCTTTTTCGTTAAAATACTTTTCCGTAACCTTAAATGGTATTCTTAACTTGTGGGGATAGGGGCACGGTTATATAATTAATGGGTCAATTTTTACCTTATACATATTGATCGAGTAAAAAAAAGTTACTTTGGACAATTATTTTAGTTGGTGATTAATGGGCCAAGCCCATAATTTATTTAATACCCCATATACATGGCCATATAAAATGGACTAAAGTTAATAGGGTTGCACTTTTAAATCATAACAATAATAAAAAAAAAAGAACTGCCTATATTCGGCTAGGCTTAGGGGAATAGAGATACGAGAGGGGCAACAGGAAGCAGTCCGTGGAAGAAAGTAAGGCAAAGTAGGTATGTTTCATTTATATTTTGGTTAGCTTAGTGATTGGGTTATTATAGAGTAATGATTGCAAATAAATGTAGGAAATATTGATAGGATTAATTTGGGGTTATGCTCCCTGTACGTGCTTCCATTTGTTTTTATAAAAATTCACTGTTAGATGCAAATAGTTAAATCCTTATCAATAAGGAAAAGATCATTAAATCACATATGAACTTAGTTTATCCATAAAAATGCAAATTTCACAATCTCATAGTCAAGGAAAATTTAAGATACTACAGACCTTTTCGAGTTTGTTTTATGCTTGTTGTATTCTCATTTCAATTTTTATGTATAAGGAGTTTATGTGATTGGACTTTAGGTGTATTGGGTCATATGTACAATTTTAAATTCAAGGAATGAAATTTGCTTCCTCTGTGAAAATTTCATACTACAATAATGACTACTTTTGATTATAAAATTGATTTCAAGGAATGGGATGGCTTCTTCTGTGCAAACTACTTTTGATTATAAAATTGATTTCAAGGAATGAAATTTACTTCTTCTGTGCAAATTTCGTACGACAATACTTTTGGATTTCTTTTTTTTTTGTTTACTTTCCTTTTGTTATTTATATCTACCAACATTATTATCATTATTTTGGGATTTTGGTATGACGGTTTATTATATTAGGTATATGAGATTGATAATTAAAATTTTGGGAAAATTAGAGGTTTCGAGTCCTAGTCCTAAGAAAGGAGAATTAATGATTTGAGAGTCCATTTATGGATGAAATTGACCAATTTTAAAAATATATGATCCTTAGATAATGGGTGATTTTTTTTTTTAATTCCAGTTTTGTCCTTTTGGGCTCGAGGTCACTTTTCGGGGTGCGTTTTTGGGTTTCGAATATAAGTATAGCAATATGGGTGTCCTTAGAGTCGTATTCTAATGTAAATTGTATATTTGATAGATTTCGATCACTCAGAGGCTCTACGCAAGGGAAAGGCATTGGTTTGATCGTTAGTGGCACCCGCTCGGCATTGACGTAGGTTACGGTCTACTTTAGTTAGACTCTGATTAGAGAATCGTATGTAGTTGTAGAAAATGACGGGGATAGCATATAGGCCTTCGGGCATGAAGTGGAGGTGGATTCCAATTAGGTTGGCTCTGTCAGCTGTTATGTGGGTTTGTCGCCATATGTGTTAGTTTATGTGATTATCACCTGTTTGTATCTCTGTTATATACTAGCTCCCTCATTATATGAAAAGAAATGATAACATTAATATGACTTGTAATTGTTGATTGTATATTGGTGATATTGTTGAGATTGATAACATGTATGACATGCCTTCCATATTATTCTTGTGACGATGGTGAGCTAAGTGATTGAGAGACTCCGAGGTTGTTGCCGGAGATTGAGAGAAAATAGAAAGACTCCGAGGTCCTTGTCGGAGATTGAGAGTGATTGAAATCCTCCGAGGTTTCTGCCGGAGAGCACGAGTGGTACATGGACTTCGCGAGTCCCCCATGGGTCATGGCTTTGAGGCACTGCCCTTAGCATGTGTGTACGAGAGTGGAGTGAGATAGGTGATTATTGTATTGCATTGCATTGCATTGCATTCATCCACTCATATATTTGACTGATCATTTCGTGAATTATATTTGTCTTGGTTGATTTCATGATTCCTTTATACTTTACTTGTATATGATACGTGACCATACCTGTTTGCTCTATATGCTACTTGTTGGTTTCAACTTCTTCATGCGTTATCTAATCATTGTCGGCCTATGATGCTTACCGGTACAAGTGTTGTACTGATACTACTCTTGCTGCACTTTTGTTGAGTGCAGAGTACGATCCAGGCTCCAGTTCTACACCCCGTGGCTGATACGCGAGGGTAACATCTTTCAGTCATTCAGGGTGAGCTACTTAGTCATCCGTGGCCCCTGAAGGACCTTCTCTATTTATTTCTGTTTTGTATTCGACAGACAATATGTAGCCTTCGGGTATTTTAAGACTTCTATTTCGTACTATGTTAGCGCTCTTGTACCCTGTGACCAGATTTTGGGGTTGTCGTGACATTTCTAGTTATGATAAGTATTTAAGACTTGATAACTTATTTTTATTTAAATTTCCACTTAATTAACTTGTTATTAGTAATGTGGTTCGCCTACTCGGAGGGAGGGTGTAGGTGCCACCACGACTCGCGAATTGGGTCGTGACACTCAACCCCAGATCTAGCACCCCCAGCTCCTCCACCGGACGCTTCTGGCCAAGATGTGAAAGAGGCCATTCATTTACTTACTTAGTTGGATGCCGCTCAGACTCAGCGGCAAGGTACAGGGCAAGGTAATAGGGCTGTTAGTGCAAGAGCCCGTGATTTTATTAGCTTGAACTCTCCGAAATTCTTCAGGTCCAAGCCGAATGAGGACCCTTAAAACTTTATTGATGCGATGTTGAGGACACTTCGGTTAATGCATGCTTCAGACATTGAATCAGTGGAGTTAACGTCCTATAGATTGCGGGATGTCGCGATCCACTGGTACACAGTTTGGATGGCTTCACGGGGAGTCAATGCACCTCCCCTGTTATGGCAAGAATTTATGGATGCCTTCCTCTGACATTACTTGCCTCCGGAGATTCGACGGGCTAAAGTCGATAAGTTCTTGAATCTTAGGCAAGGAAGTATGAGTGCCTTAGAGTATAGTCTCCGCTTCAATTCTTTGGCTAGGTATGTTCCAGCCATGGTAGCAGATATGAGTGGCCAAGTGCACCGATTTGTGAGAGGCCTAGGGCCACATTTGATGGATAGTTGCTTGATTGCATCCCTTCAGGACAACATGGACATTTCACCCATTCAAGCCCATGCCGAGAATTTAGAGGAAAGCCAACAACAACAAAAAAGTGAGCGTGAGCATGACAGAGGGTATAGCAAGAGGGTTAGATCTTCGGGTCCGACGAGTGAGTTTAAAGGCGAGCAAAGACAACAGTTTTCTAGGCATTCAGGCCATTCTATGACTAGTGGACCTTCACGGTTTACAGGCCTGAGATTTGATAGATCAACTTATTCCGGGCCAAGTAAGAGTTTTAGGGCTTTAGGTTCTCAGTTCAGAGGTGATTAGGGTCAGGCAAGGCCACCCGTGCCACAATGTTCCCAGTGTGGGAAGTTATATTGGGGCCAGTGTCGACTAGGTTCAGAGGTTTGCTATGTATGCGGTCGGCCATGCCATATTATGCGTAATTACTCCTCGGTTGGTAGCAGGGGTAGGGCCCAGCCTTCAGGGTCGGCAGCTGAGTCTTCATCATCTATACGCCCTATGGGGCCAGGTTCACATGTGCTAGTCAGCCACAGAATAGAGAAAGGGAGAGCCCCCAGTTATAGTGGTCCTCAGCACTGTTTATGCTTTGGCTGGACGCCAGGATTTTGAGTCTTCCTCTGATTTCATCACAGGTATATTATCGGTATTTTCTCATGATGTATATGCTTTGATAGATCCGGGCTCCATGTTTTCATACGTTACTCCATATATTGCAGGTCGGTTTGGGGTCAAACCGGAATTGATCAAACCTTTTAAGGTATCTACATCCGTTGGTGAACCGATAATAGCTAGTTGAGTATACAGAAATTGTGTAGTTGTGATTTGTGATCATCGTACTATGGTTGATTTAATGAGTTAAAAATGGTGGATTTTGATGTTATCATGGGCATGGATTGATTAGCTTCTTGCTGTGCCAATGTTGATTGTAGAATGAAAATGGTTCGCTTCCAGTTTTCGCGAGAACCAGTTTTAGAATGGAAAGAAAATACTGCGTCCCCTAAAGGTAGGTTTATTTCCTATCTCAAGGCAAGGAAAATGATAACCAAAGGTTGTATTTACCATCTAGTTCGGGTTCAAGATGTAGAAACTGAATCGCCAACTCTTCAGTCTGTCCCAGTGGTGAATGAGTTTCCGGATGTATTCTCGGAATAGCTTCCACATCTCCCTTCCGAACGGGTGATTGATTTTGCTATTGATGTGCTACCGGACACAAAACCCATATACATTCCTCCTTACAAGATGGCTCCCGCGGAGTTAAAGGAGTTGAAGGAACAATTGAAGGACTTGCTTGAAAAAGGTTTTTTAGGCCTAGTTCTTCCCCTTGGGGAGCACCCGTGTTGTTTGTGCGAAAGAAAGATGGCTCCTTGCGAATATGCATTGACTATCGGCAGCTAAATAAGGTGACAATCAAGAATAAATATCTGCTTCCAAGGATTGATGATTTATTTGACCAATTGCAAGGCGCCAAATGATTTTCAAAGATAGATTTGACATTCGGGTATCATCAAGTGCGAGTTAGGGAGAAAGATATTCCTAAGACAGCCTTCAGAACCAGATACGACCATTTTGAGTTCCGGGTAATGTCATTTGGGCTAACTAATGCACCGGCAGTATTTATGGATTTGATGAACAATGTGTTCAGGCCCTTCCTAAGTTTATTTGTGATTGTGTTCATTGACGATATCCGGGTATATTCTAGGTCTGAGGCAGAAAATGTGGATCATTTGCGTACCGTTCTTGGAGTTCTTCAAACTCGAGAGTTATTTGCCAAATTTTCTAAGTGTGAATTTTGGTTGAACTCAGTGACCTTTTTGAGCCATATTATTTCAACCGATAGCATTCGGGTAGATACCCAAAAGATTGAGGTGGTGAAGACTTGGCCAAGGCCCACAACACCTACGGAGGTTCGTAGTTTTCTGGGCTTAGCAGGTTATTACAGGAGATTTGTAGAGGGTTTTTCTTCTATTTCTGCACCACTCACGAAGCTGACCTAAAAATCAGCCAAATTTCAATGGATAGATGCTTGTGAACGAAGTTTCCAAGAGTTAAAGGATAGATTAACTTCTACCCCAATCCTGACACTTCCAGAGAGATCAGAAGGTTACGTTGTCTATTGTGATGCTTCAGGCATTGGGTTAAGCTATATGTTGATGCAACATGGTAAGGTGATTGCGTATGCTTCAAGACAGTTACGGAAACATGAGAAAAATTATTCGACCCATGATCTTGAATTGTTGCAGTAATTCATGCATTGAAGATGTGGATACATTATTTGTATGGCGTCCACGTTGATATTTATACAGATCATAAGATCCTTCAGTATATCTTCAAGCAGAAAGAACTGAATTTACGGCAACGGCGATGGTTGGAGTTGTTGAAGGATTATGATGTTAACATCTTATATCATCCTGGGAAGGAAAACTTTGTGGTTGATGCTCTTAGACGTTGATCCACGGGAAGTTTATGCGATGTCCAGCCAGAGAAAAGAGAGATAGCTCGTGAGTTCCAGCAGTTAGCTAGCCTAGCAGTTCGAGTAGTGGACTCAGGCAGTATGGGAGCTTTCATTCAAAATGCAGCGGTCTCGTCACTAGTAGTGGAAGTGAAAGAGCGTAAATACGAAGATCCCATGCTAATTCATTATTGAAATACACTCCCTCAGAAGGAGAAGTCATCATTTGAGATTTTTGGAGATGGAGTTCTCCGATGCCGAGGCAGGTTATGTGTTCCTGATGTTACAGGATTACGCCACCAAATATTGAGAGAAGCCCATTGTTCCCATTATTCTGTTCACCCATGAGCAACGAAAATGTATCATGATCTTAAATCAATATATTGGTGGAATGGGATAAGAAAATATAGGAGAATTCGTAGCTCAATGTCCTAACTGTCAGCAAGTGAAAATTGAGCACCAAAAGTTGGGTGGATTGTTGCAAGCTATAGAAATTCCAACTTGGAAATGGGAAGTAATTAACATGGACTTCATTACAGGTTTACCCCGTTCGCAATGTAATTATGATTCTATATGGCTGATTGTGGATAGACTCACGAAGTCAGCTCATTTTTTAACGGTCAGAACTACATATATATATATAGCAGAAGATTATGCAAAGCTTTATGTTAAAGAGATAGTGCTACTTCACGGTGTTCCCATGTCTATTATCTCCGATAGAGGGACTGTATTATAGCTAATTTTTGGAAATCTTTCCAAAAAGGTTTGGGGACTCAAGCGAGCCTTAGTACGACATTTCACCCACAGACGGATGGGCAAGTTGAACGTACCATTCAGACTCTTGAGGATATGCTACGGGCATGTGTATTGGATTTTGGAGGTAGTTGGGATGATCACTTACCACTTATTGAATTTGCTTATAACAATAGTTATCAGTCTAGCATCCAAATGGCCCCGTATGAGGCTTTATATGGGCAAAACTGTAGGTCTCCAATTGGGTGGTTAAAAGTAGGAGACACCAAATTGATAGGGCTAGACTTGGTCCAGCAAGCTATAGAGAAAGTCAAGCTTGTACAGGATCGATTACTAACAGCTCAAAGTCGTCAGAAATCCTATGCAGATAATCGTCGAAGAGACTTAGAATTCCAAGTGAAAGATTGGGTATTCTTGAAGGTGTCGCCAATGAAGGGCGTTAGGAGATTTGGCAAAAAGGGAAAGCTTAGTCCCCGGTACATTAGACCTTATGAGATTGTACGCAAGGTAGGCCAAGTGGCTTATGAATTAGACCTACCTGAGGATTTGGAGTCAGTCCATTCAGTTTAACATGTATCGATGCTTCGTAAGTGCATTGGAGATCCTTATAGAGTTGTACCGGTAGATGATGTTCAAGTCACTGAGCAATTATCCTACGAAGAAGTTCTCATTGCCATAGATAGGCAAGTACGGAGACTCAGAACCAAGGATGTAGTTTCAGTTAAAGTCTTATGGAGAAATAATAATAGAGAGGAAATTACATGGGAAGCGCAAGAAGACATGAAGTTCAGGTACCCGCATTTATTTCCACCTTCAGAGGAGACTCAGGCAGAGACTCCATCGCCCCCAAGTATGTGATTCTTTGTTCGATGTTTTCTTGGTTGTGTGTGACCATGGTTGTTGTTGTTGTTGTTGTAGTAGCCCTGTAAGGCGATATATATATTTTGGGTTGTTGTTGCAGGGTGGCCGTGTCACATTACAGGGAAAACTTTGGCGAAATTTTTCTAGTATCCCCAAGAGTCTATCATTCGAGGACGAATGTTCCTAAGAAGGGGAGAATGTTACACCTCGTTAGCTGTTAGTTGTCCTAATCATGGATACTGGAGCTACATTCTAGGATAAATGATATTATATGTTCTCATATTATGGTTATGGGGGTTTAAGCCCATGAAATAAGCTACGGAAGGATTTAAGAACCAGTAAATTAAGGAATGGAGTTTGTCGGAACTTTTGTAAAACTTGGCAAACTTTTCGGACAGGATTTTTGTCCAAATTGGGGGAGGTATATCTCCTAGAAAATGAGGAGTTTTGGTGTGCTTCGTTTATCCAAATTGAATTACATCGAGTCTAGTTTCCAACGCAACAAACCGTTCATCAATGTGACGTCGGAGTAAAAAGTTATGGCTGTTTCAAGACAGACTGTCTGAGCAGAAAATTTTGACGGACCATTTGACGGACGCAGGAATTTTGACGAACTGCAGAAATTTCTGCGGCCCGTCAAATTGCACCAACCCAGCGTAAAATAGTGACACTGAACCATATTTGACTGGGCAATTCTACGGAGCATTTTGATGGTCCGCAGGAATTTTGACGGCCCATCAAAATGGGCGCAAAATTGCCTGACGGGATTTTAAGTTACGCTTTATATATTTCATTCCACATCATTTGGAGATTTTATTTTACCAAATCGGATCCAAAAGCTCTCCAAAAACCCTCTCTTCAACTCCATAAACTAATCCAAGCCAAAAACAAGAGAGATTAAAGATCAAGAGGCAAGAATCAAGATATCCATGTGTTAGAAGTCTTGCTAGGATTATTAGACTTTAAGAATTCTTTGGGTATGGAAGCTAGGATTTTCATATAAATTGATAGCTTTCTCCAAAGCCCATTCTTATGATATAAAAGGTTAGCTTTCATGCTTATTACATATTATCAAGAATGTTTAGTTGTTGAACAACTTGGGTGGAAGGAGAAAGTAGAAGATGAGTTCTAAATGTAGTTTTTATGATGTTTTTGAGTAGTAAGCTAACTTGAGTTATGATTCTTAGTATGATATGGATATGATCTTGCTATAGAAGGTAATAATGATGATGAGACACGTTCTATGAAAAATGTGCAAAGGGTTGGTGTGAAGTTGCTAGTGTAAGTTGAATGTGAGAATGAATATGGAAGACTTAATGGAATGTGACTACGTGATTATGATATTATAGATGTTATTATGGTTATTTGGGAGTCGTTTTGAGATATGGTGGAAGTCGATGAAATAGGGGAAATGCTACCCAATTTTCGTTAAGTCATGAATTGCTCTAGTTTGGATTTAAGAGAATCTTTAAGGCTTAACCAAGGTATGAATCCTTTTAAATGAAGATTTTCCAAGCTTCAACGGTGAACGTTAAGTAGTTAAGAAGACGACGAGGTATGTAAGTCTAACCCTTCTTTTAATAAGGCATGGTCCCATTGCTAAATACATTCATATGAGTTCCATAGCATCTTCCAAATGACTTTATTCCTAGAATCGCTAAGGCTCATGATTCTTGATAAATCTCATGATACCATTTGTCCTATCCTATGATAGTTGATTCTCTAAGGAAGGATATAATGAAAATGATGATGACGATGATAATATTGAGAACGTGTATGTGCTTCTATGTATATATGTATATATTTATATATTAAAGTATGACTACTAAGAGCACTGAGCTTACATGGCCGGGTATGATATCTATTGCGCGCACACCACTGTAGTTGGGTACGGATAACACTGAGTCTTGGTAGGGCCCGGTACGTATAACGCCGAACCTTATCATGGACGGGTCTGTAAGACACCGAATCTCTATGGTCGGGTATGATACTACTACTAGAAGCATAAATGCATGAAATGGAAGGTTCCCATTAGAAAGGGGATAAGTAAATACGATGAACAACGCTAGAGGTATAAATGGCTTCATTATCTCATGACCTATCTATCTTATGTTATTTCTTACGTTTCTATTATGATGTTTATCATGCTTTACATACTCAGTACATTATTCCTACTGACTTCGTTTTGTTTGTGGGATGCACTGTCATGCCTGCAGGTGGACAGGGAGATAGACTCGACCCATAGATTGCTTGTGTCAGAGACTGCATAGGGGAGCTCCATTTGATTCGGAGCTGTAGCTTTTGGGTATTATTCTTTTCTGTACATACATATGGGCATAGTGGGGTCCTGTCCCGCCTATATGATGTTACATACTCTTCTTAGAGGCTCGTAGACAGTTGTGTATGGTTAGATGTCTTGCGGCCTTGTCGGCTCATATTTTGTATATTATTTTGATAGCCTCGTCAGCTTGTGTATATGGATATGGGCATAGTTGTTGATGATGTTATGAATGTGTCAATGCCCTATGAGTTTAGCATTATTAATTTATAGAAATCATGTGTACGCCATGTGGCTCACCTAGATGGGAATATGAATATACGATAAGAGATGCCTGGGTGGGTTAGCACCGGGTGCCCGTCATGGCCCTCCGGTTGGTCGTGACATAAAGACTCTCATTATTGCATATCATTTGGTTTTGGAAAAGAGTTGAATATATTTCCTTTATATATAGGGTATTTTAGGTTTGGATTTATAATATCCGGATAAGAATAGTCTCCTTTTGTGTACAAGGATAATTTATTTTAAAAAATATTTTGGTTCCGTAGTGTGTGTGTGTGTGTGTGTATATATATATATATATATATATATATATATATTATAAGTGTCTTTTTTCGTTCATTCTTAATCCCACAATATGTCTCGGGTCAATCCATATAATACGCCAGAACCTCTTATTCTATAACTTTTGTATTTACAAATATATTTCACTTATTTGACTGAGTCTGGTTTGTATAAATGGTTTGATATTTTGTCTTGAATCCATATATATGTATAAAATTTGTTTTATTTTTTAAGGTAGTCTTAAGACCAAAAATATAGATATGAACGGTATACTCCAGTGGGCTTAGCCCAATTCGTAAATTGTTTTTTCTGAAAAACTCTTGTGGGCTTTTGGCCAAAATATGTTTGTTTTCAGGTGGGATTCAGCCCAAAGTCTTTGTTTTCTAAAGTTGGGCTTAGCCCAAATGCTTAATTTCAATTAAATTTTGGTCCAGAACTTATTTCATTTTTATAGAAATGTATTCCTTTGTTTCCAAAAAGCTGAACCGGTTTGTTAAAGGGAAAGGCCATAATGCTTGTGGTCTAAAACATATCCTTTTACGCTTTTGTATTTAACTTTTATCAAGAAATTAATATTTATCACTCCTAAAGCCGTTGAACTTAGTCCGGTTTTCTTTTTTGAAAATCGTTCGGGGAATTAAAGTCTACTAAACAACATAGATACCGTTGTCCCAAGACGACTAGTTCTAAAAATAAATATTCCAATATGTAATGTGAATTCTTCCAAATTATACAAGTACATTATTCAAATAAAAATAATAGTATTCAAATAAAATAGCACAATAGAAAGAGAGGGCTGGGCTAGGGGTGTACCAAACCCTTAGTTGACCATTTTTACCCATGGTTGGGCCTTCAATACATCTACAATATTAGCTTCCCTTTCACTTTGTTGGATAGCCATGACTTTGAAGGAATTGACCTATTGGGCCTTTGCCAAACAGATTTGGTTCAGACTCGGCCTTTGTGGCAACCAGTGAAGAGGAGGAAGGTGAAAAAAAGGGACCCGATTAGAATATATTTACTGAACTTATCACAAGTATACATGTACACAATATGCAAAACAATGAGCATATACACACATTCGTAACTATGGGCTTATAGAGCCTAGAAACCCAAATTTAACTTTGTAAAGGGAGGCCCTGTCCAGCACATGTTCTTTCTCTGTTTTTTCAGACTAAGTATTAACATGGGCTTACTACTAAACTTAGGGTGGGCTAGGCCCACTTAATAAATTACAATTTTTGACTAAGTGTTTGAAGCCTAAATGGGCTCTCTAATCCCTCTTCTCATTGATATACATTTGCCAAGCCCCCCCCCCCAAGCCTCCCAAGCCTCCCCCCCCCCCCACATATATATATATATATATATATATATATATATATATATATATATATATATATATATATATATATATGTGTGTGTGTGTGTGTATGTGTGTGTGTGATATACTATATATGTATACACACCTTTGTCATCACTACTCCTTTTACCAATATCTATGTATATCACCATGTATATTCCTTCTTAAACTTAGACTAAATCTTAAATTTAGTTAAGTCATCAATCTCCTAATTATCTCTCAATCTTTAAGAAATGTGATCAACCCTAAACTAAGGCAAGCTTAATCTCAAACTAATCAACTATACACTAGACAAGTTATTCATACAGATTTAACATAATCTTAAGCACTAGGCAGTTTGCAAAGCAAATACAGAGAGTCAAATTAAGCACCTCAACTGCTCATAATTCTAGGCAATGTCAAATAGCAAAGACATATTCACTCAATGAACCAAACAAAAACAAAGGGGCCACAGGAGAGAATTTATTCTGTCAAGAATACAGAATATAAAGAGCCTGAAGCTTATCAGTTTAGACGAGTAGAGACAGCACAACTATACCAGCCCGCTTGATCACTTACCAAGTTTATTATCATTACAATCCTTTGATATAATGATAAGAATAGAGGACCAATAGTATGGATATTGCAAACACACATCCCATAGACTTATAAGGCATGTCATGGAACATTTTATTTGGAGGAAAGATACCATGAGCCAAGTTATGCTTGGCTCTTCTCAATCCCCTCTCTAAGGTGTCTTTAGACGACGTCCTTAAGTCAAAAGATTTATAGTTTGCATATGCACACACAGGACTTTATCTTCTTATCCTTTAACCAAGTCAAGCACTCAATCAGTAATGACAACTAACATTTACAGTTGACTTAACTTAAAGTGCTAATCATGATGTGGCTTTTAGGCCTTCTATCTTTAACAGAGGTCCAATTATCTTAGATGTTCTACTTTAAAACTGTTTTTTTTCACACGAGACATATTAGAACAATCTTGATGAAGTGTGAGCCTCAACAGACAAGAAAAGCACAACATGCTTCCATTAAAGATCAGTTTTATTCAATTATCCCATTATCAGTCATGTCTATTGCACAATTAGCAAATCATTTTAATCATAAGCTCAGATAGTTAGGCTAGGACAGGACAGACTTTGGAAGATTCCCTTCTCAACCTTTCACTTCATGCAAAAACTATCTAGAATCACTAGAAGGACATCAAGGGTAAAAGGACAAGAACAAACAGAGACCTCCCTCCAATCATGTCTTTTTATGTTTAACAGAAATATTGACCTCCTGTCTAATGTGATCAAGTTGAAAGTACAACAATAGCCAAGACAAGCTTACTATAACTTATACGATTAAAAACTAACTCGCTATGCTAAGGTACTGGACACTTATAATACGTAATTATCAAATTTGGGCCTAAATAAGCCTCCCTTAGTGATAAGAATCGGGTTACTTGAACAAAACAAGATTATAATGCAAAAGCGAAAATACGAAGATTAAAGACAAGAATGTAAAGATAAGCGAAATTCAAGAATTAAATCCCCAAATTTCAAGATTAAGTGATAAGAACCCTAATTGGTCTTAGTATTGAAAATTAGCGGATTAAGACTAATTAAGATACTAATAGAGTCAATTCAAGAACTTATATCAAAAGGTTATCTAGACCCATATTTCGAAGAAATTAGAGACAATAATTAGTATGAGACTAATTACCTTCTTTAATTTACGAATAAGAACCAAAGATATCAAGTACGAATTAATGCTACCTCTTAAAAGAATCGTCCTTATAAGGTTGCAAGATAAATCCAAAGTAGCCACACAAAGGTGTAAAATAGAGAAACTCTCAATAATAATAATATTTGTCTAATGAAATTAACAAAATCCACCCCTATATATAGGGGAAACTTATCCCAAATAGAATGGGATTAGAATCTACTTTTATGGAAATAATTAAATACTAAAACCTAATTAGGATTAAACTAGGAAAGCATGTAAAATAATTGGCAAACTTCTTCCCTAATAGAATAAGGAGATGGTTTCCCAAAAAGTCACTTTGTACGTGTGACTTTCTCCAACCCAATTTGGATTGGATTTAATTCCTTTCCTGGGCAGAAACTTCAGCCCTATGTGGGCTTGAATTGAAGCTCTTTTGGGCTCCATGTGGGGCCCAATCTTCCTCCTCTTGAGCTTGGACTTGGATCATGAAATATGTGTAGTATTTAGCCCATTCTTCTGCATAATTCTTGGACTCGTTCTTGGGCTTTTCTTCCACGATAAGCATCTTTTTTATTTCAAATTGAAGCCCAACAACCTTGGCTTGCATCTCCTTAGCCTGTGACCTTGACGACGATCTTCTTAGGGCTTCTATAGCGCCATCCTTGCCCATGGAGCTATCATCCCCCTCTTCTTGAAAAGATTTCATCCTCGAATTTAACCCTTCGTCAAATAAGGACAAGTCAGCAACATTGAAAGTAGCACTTACTTGATACTCACCAGGCAGGTCCAACTTGTAAGCATTGTCTCCAATCACTCAAGAACTTTGAAGGGTCCATCGCTTCTAGCATGCAATTTAGACTTCCTTTTAGAAGGAAACCTTTCTTTCCTCATGTGAACCCAAACTGAGTCCCCAGGCTCAAAGATGACTTAATTTCGTCCTTGTTTCTTCTCGAAGCAACTAGCTCATTCCTCTTTTCAATGGCCAGTCTAGTTCGCTCATGTATTTTTCTCATCATCTCAACTTTATTTATTCCATCAAGACTAGCAACATCATTAGTAGGCAATGGCACTAAATCAAGGGGAGTAAGGGGAAACCATAAACAACTTCGAAAGGAGAAGACCTAGTAGAAGAATGAATAGTTCTATTATACGCAAATTCCACCAAAGGCAAGTGATCCTCCCAAGAAGTTAATTTACCTTTCAAAACAGCCCTCAACATGTTACCTAAAGTTCTATTCACCACCTCAGTTTGCCCATAAGTTTGTGGGTGACAAGAAGTAGAAAACAACAATTTGGTCCCTAGCTTTCCCCAAAGAACACGCCAAAAGTGGCTCAAAAACTTAACATCCCTATCACTAACAGTAGTTCTAGGTATGCCATGTAATTTCACAATTTCTTTAACAAACAAATCAGCCACATGAGAAGTATCATTAGTTTTCAAGCATGGAATGAAACGAGGCATCTTAGAGAATCTATCCACCACAACAAAGACACTATCCTTACCATACTTTGTTTTCGGCAAACCTAAGACAAAATCCATAGAGATATTTATCCAAGGTGAAATCAGAACAGGTAAAGGCGTGTACAACCCATGTGGCAAAACCCTAGATTTAGCATGTTTACATTCTAAACATTGTGCACAAAATTTTTCTATATCCTTGCGCATGCCAGGCCAAAAGAATTTTTTAGCAAGTCTATCTAAGGTCTTTGGCACTCCAAAATGTCCCATAAGACCCCTGCAATGTGCCTCTTTTACAAAAACCTCACGCAATGAACATATTGGCACACACAACTTATTTTCCTTGAAAAGGAACCCATCACATAAAGTGAACTTCTCAAAGGGTCCCTTCAAACATGCAGCATAAGCAACCTCAAAATCGGAATCGTCAAGATACAAACCTTTAATGTGGTCAAATCCCATTAGTTTAGAAGTAAGAGTAGAGACAAGAATGTACCTGCGGGATAATGCATCAGCCACCATGTTGTCCTTACCTTGCTTGTATGAAATCACATAAGGAAACATCTCACTAAACTCCACCCACTTGGCATGTCGCCTACTCAACTTAGCTTGGCCTTTCAAGTACCTTAATGACTCATGGTCAGTCTTTATCACAAACTCACGCGGCCACAAGTAATGTTGCCAAGTAGCCAAAGCCCTTACCAATGCGTATAACTCACGATCATAAGTAGAATAATTCAATGTAGCTCCACTCAATTTCTCACTAAAGTATGCAATAGGCTTAGAATCTTGCATTAAAACAGCCCCTATACCTTTTCCACTAGCATCACATTCAATTTCAAAGGATTTAGAAAAATCAGGTAATTGCAACAAAGGTGCAGAACACAACTTATCCTTCAAGACATTAAATGCATGGTCTTATTCTTTTCCCCAATTAAAAACCTTATCCTTTTTTATGACTTCAGTTAATGGTGCAGCAATTGTACTATAGTCCCTCACAAATCTCCTATAAAAACTAGCAAGTTAATGAAAACTCCTAATTTCCGTCACGCTCTTAGGTGTAGGCCATTCTTTAACTGCTTTAATTTTATCTACATAAACCTCAACACCCTTTGAGCTAACCACAAAACCAAGAAAGATTACTTTATCAACACAAAACGTGTACTTTGACAAATTAGCATACAATTGTTGCTCCCTAAGCACATCAAAAACTAACCTCAAGTGTTCCACATGTTCTTCAAGAGTGGTTGAAAAGATCAGAATATCATCAAAATAGACCACAACAAATTTGCCATGAAAATCCTTAAAGATATGGTTCATTAGTCTCATGAAAGTATTAGGTGCATTAGTTAAACCAAACAGCATCACTAACCACTCATACAAGCCATACTTAGTTTTGAAAGAAGTTTTCCACTCATCTCCAGGATTCATTCGAATTTGGTGGTATCCACTTTTTATATCAATTTTAGAAAATATTTTAGAACCATGCAATTGGTCAAGAATATCATCTAGACGGGGAATAGGATGGCAATACTTTACCGTTATTTTGTTGATGGCGCGACAATCCACACACATCCTCCAAGTACCATATTTTTTTGGTACCAAAAGCACGGGAACAGAGCACAGGCTCATACTTTCTCTCACAAATCCCTTTTAAAGTAACTCTTCTACTTGTCTTTGTAGTTCCCTTGTTTCATGGGGATTGCTTCTATAAGCAGGTATATTCGGCAATTGAGATCCAGACACAAAGTCAATTTGATGTTCTATTCCTCTCAAAGGGGGTAACCCCTTAGGGATATCCTCAGGAAAGACATCGTCAAAATCCTGCAAAAGTTTTGAAACAACACTAGGCAAAGAAGGAGCTAAATCGTTAGTGTTAATCATAACTTCTCTATATGTAAGCAAGATAATGGGCAACCCCTCTTTTCTTGCAAGTAAACACTCTTTGGCATTTGCAAGGCTCACTATTTTTTCACCTTTAGCCTCTTTCATCTCACCAATTCTTTCTTTTTATCACTCTTTCCCACCTTTTATTTTCTCTCGTCGCTGCCCTCTCTCTCCTCACGCCTCACTTGATTTTTTTCCTCTCTTATCTTACTCTTTTTTATTATCCTTCCCCATGTTTTCCCATTATTTCTGTTACACCTCGGAAAATTTTTCGTTGATGCACAGTGAATAGACTAACGAAGATCACGAAGTATACGGTATTTCAATAAGTAAAGAATGACATTTGATGACCCTAATTAAGATTTCAAAGACATTCAAGGTAAGGGAAGAAAGTTTGCCAAGAGAAGGCAAGGCATACGATAGGTATCGAAAAGGAATTACGAGTAACAAGGTAACGATGACTTAATGATGTTTTGGAGAAGAGTTATAACATCCCTTAGATTGTTAATGAAGTGATAAACAAGTGTTAAGAAGGTTCCATAAGGATTGGAGATTAAACGAGTCGACGAGAATGATTCCGGAAGAACTTGGCATTATACGGCCCAACATACTGGCCGTATAATCAGCCCAGATGGCCAGCCTCTCTTGACCAAATCTACGGCCAGACATACGGTCAGTATAATTTATACAGACCATATGTTGGTCCGTAGAAAATGGTCGGGACAGATTTGAGGATTATTAATAAGGGTCCAAGTTTATTTCATTTCATTTCCTCTTCACTCCCCTTCTCTCTAGAACATTTCTCTACACTTCTCCCCCAAGAATTCAAGGGATATTAGTGAACAACTACATCAAACCAAGAGAATCAAGTGTAAGAGACCTATTAAAGTTCATCCTAGACAAGGAATCCAAGTGAAGGTGAAACTAGGGTTTTGCTCAAGTGAAGTGTTTCCACCGAAGGTTCATTACTACACCATCTAAGGTAAGTTTTATGGTATTTCTATGTTTCTTAAGGTATTGAAAAGTTTAAACACTTGAATTGTAGAAGGGTATAGAAAATGGGTCATGAATGTGGGAATGGTGTCATTTTTGAGTAACAGCTTTGATTGAGTCATGATTCTTGATGTGTTGTGATTATGGTTATGTTATAAATGATATTAATAATATGGGATAGACATTGTATATGAATGAATGTAATCGTGTGCTATGACCATGGATATGGATGATTGGAAGTGAATTGGGAAGTGAGGATAATGTTTGTGAATAAAGAGTATTGTTATAATATTGTGAATGTTATTAGTGATGTTTGGGAGTTGATACATGATATGGAGGAAGTCGTAAAAATAAAGGAGATGATGTCCAATTTTCTCTAGCTTTAGTCATGTATGCTAAGCTATCGATTTTCTAATGATAGTATAACTCTAATAAAGGTAGAAACGTGAGCATTGAAGGAGAACGTTCAAGCGATAAAATAGTCGAACGGAAAGGTATGTAAGGCTAACCCTTCTTTCATATGGCATGGTTCCCTTGCCAAATATCTAATCTTCTATAAGCCTATGATGTCCTCCAATTGATTCTATCTTTAAGAGCTACTAAGCTCATGCTTCTCGATATATTACGATTGTACTAAATTCCTCCTATGATGAGTAATCCTCTACAGATAGATGTAGTGAATGACGATAGTAATCATGCTAAAGATGCTTATGGGATTTTATGTATACGTGCCTATGTATGGCTATTATGAAACCCCGAGCTTATATGTCCGGGTAGAATATATATATATATATATATATATATATATATATATTGCGCGCGCACCACTGCAGTTGGGTACGGACAACCTTGAGCCTTGGTAGGGCCAAGTATGTGAAACACCGAACCTCCATGGTCGGGTATGCTATGTAAATGATATGTATATGAATATGAATATGAATATGAATATGAATATGTATATGAATACGAAAATGGATACGAAATGTAAATGAGTACGGATATGAATACGGATACGGTTATGGATGTATGTACACAATCACGCATTAGAAATGGAAAGTCCCTATGAAAAGAAAGTAAGTGTTTATGACAATGATACTACCATCTCCCATCCTATGCTATTTCTTATGTTGTCTAATATGCTTTCATAATAATGTTGATCATGCTTTACATACTCAGTACATTCTTCGTACTGACGTCCTTTTGTTTGTGGATGCTGCGTCATGACCACAGGTGGCCAGGGAGACAAGCTTGATCCATAGCTTTATTACTCAGGGACTACATAACTGAGCTTCATTTCTTTCGGAGCTCCAGCTTTTGGTATTTTATTTTTTTGTGTACATATTTATGGGCATAGCGGGGTCCTGTCCTGCCTATATGATATGACATACTCTCCTTAGAGGCTCATAGACATGTGTATATGGTTAGATGTGTTTGGCCTTGTCAGCCTATATTTTGGATATCATTTTGTTAGCCTCGTCGGCCTATGTACATCTATATGGGCATTGTTATTGATGATGATCTATATGTATTGTTGCCCATTGGAATTAGTATGAATAATGGATGGAAAGTATGATTTAGCTATGTGGCTCACCTAGATGTAAATGTGAAAGTATGATAAGAGGTGCCCGGGTAGGTTAGCACCGGGTGCCCGTCGCGGCCCTCCGGTTGGGTCGTGACAAAAGTTGTATCAGAGCAGTTCTGTCCTAGGGTGTGTCTACGAGCCTTGTCCAGTAGAGTCTAGGTTATGGGTCTGTTGCGCGCCACACTTATAAGCAAGAGGCTACGAGCATTTTAGGAATGAATGACTTTCTTTCTTCATAAGATCGTGCGATAGAGCTATGACAGAAGAACTTATTTTTCCTTAACCGTGTGTTATGTATTTCAGAGATGCCTGTAAAGAGAAATGCTACGGCAGCCCAAAAGGGCAAGACAGCGGCAGAAAAGCGGGCTGAAAGAGCACCGCCAACGGTTGTAGAGGAAAGTGAGCCCCAGAATGCTGCTCAATATCAGTACTCCCATTCAATGCCTATTTCTGAGGAGCGTGAGGGAGCCTCAGCCCCAGCTCCATCACCTCCGGCTCCTCATCCGGATGCTTCGGGCCAAGATATAAAAAAGGCTATTCATTTGCTTACTCAATTAGTTGCTGCCCAGACTCAGCGGCAAAGTACAGGGCAAGGTGTTTGGGTTGCTACTGCAAGGGCCTGTGATTTTATTATCTTGAACCCTCCGGAATTCTTTGGATCAAAGCCAGATGAGGACCCTCAGAATTTTATTGATGGAATGTGGAGGATGCTTCGGTTGATACATGCTTCGGACACCGAATCGGTAGAGTTAGCATCCTATAGATTGAGGGATGTCGCGATCCATTGGTACACGGTTTGGATGGCTTCCCGGGGAGCCAATGTGCCTCCCCCGGTATGGCAAGAATTTGTAGATGCCTTCCTCCGACATTATTTGCCTCCAAAAGTTCGGCGAGCTAGAGCCGATAGGTTCTTGAATTTGAGACAAAGAAGCATGAGTGCTTTAGAGTATAGTCTCCGCTTAAATTCTTTGGCTAGGTATGCTTCGGCCGTGGTAGTGGATATGGGTGACCGAGTGCACCGATTTGTGAAAGGCCTAGGGCCACATTTGATGGATAGGTTATTGACTGTGTCCTTTCAGAAAAATATGGATATCTCACGCATTCAAGCGCACGCTCAAAATTTAGAAGAAAGCCTACAACAACAAAGAAGCGAGCGTGAGCACGATAGATGGTATAACAAGAGGGCGAGATCTTCGGGTCCGATGAGTGAGTATAGAGGTGGGCACAGACAGCAGTTTTCGAGGCATTCAGGCCATTCTATGACTAGTGCGCCTCCACAATTTTCAGGCTAGAGATTTGAAAGGTCCACTTATTCCGGGCCGAGTCAGAGCTTTTCGGGATCTCAGTTCAGGGGTGATTCGGGTCAGGCGAGGCCACCCATGCCACGATGTTCCCAGTGAAGGAAGTTACATTGTGGTCAGTATCGATTGGGTTCAGAGGTTTGCTATTCATGTGGTTGAGCAGGCGATATTATGCGTGATTGCCCCTCAGTTGGTGGTAGAGGTAGGACCCAACCTTCAGGGTCGGTAGCCATATCTTCGTCATATATACGCCCTATGGGCCAGGTTCACATGCGCCAGTCGGCCATGGTAGAGGCAGAGGGAGAGTCCCAGTTCTAGCGGTCCTCAACACCGTATTTATGCTTTGGCAGGATGCCAAGATCTTGAGTCTTCTCGTGATGTGGTCATAGGTATATTATCAGTATTTTCTCATGATGTATATGCTTTGATAGATTCAGGCTCTACATTGTCATATGTTACTCTATCTATTGCGGGTCGGTTTAGAGTCAAACCGGAGTCGATCAAACCTTTTGAGGTGTCTACACCCGTTGGTGAATCGATAATAGTTAGCCGAGTATATAGAAACTGCATAGTTGTGATTTGTGACCGTCGTACTATGATTTACTTGTATGAGTTAAAAATGGTGGATTTTGACGTTATTATGGGCATGAATTGGTTGGCTTCTTGCTATGCCAATGTTAATTATAGAACGAAAATGGTTCGCTTCCAATTTCCGGGAAAACCAGTTTTAGAATGGAAAGGGAATACTGCGTCACCAAAAGGTAGGTTTATTTCCTATCTAAAGGCAAGGAAAATGATCACAAAAGGTTGCATTTATCATGTAGTGCAGATTAAAGATGTAGAAGCCGAACTGCCAACTCTTCAGTCAGTTCCCGTAGTGAGCGAGTTTCCGGATGTATTCCCGGAAGAGGTTCCAGGCCTCCCTCCCTAGCGGGAGATTGATTGTGCTATTGATGTGTTGCCAGACACCAAGCCTATATCTATTCTTCCTTATAGAATGGCCCCCGCAAAATTAAAAGAGTTGAAAGAGAAATTGAAAGACTTGCTTGAGAAAGGCTTTATTAGGCCTAGTTCATCCCTGTGGAGAGCACCCGTATTGTTTGTCCGAAAGAAGGATGGCTCCTTGTGAATGTGCATTGAATAAGGTAACGATTAAGAATAAATATGCTCTTCTGAGGATTGATGACTTATTTGAACAATTACAAGGTGCCAAATGGTTTTCAAAGATAGATTTGAGGTCCGGGTATCATCAAGTGAGAGTTAGGGAGAAAGATATCCCTAAGACATCCTTCAGAAAAAGATATGGCCATTTTGAGTTCCGCGTAATGTCATTTGGGCTAACTAATGCACCTGCAGTATTTATGGATTTGATGAATGATGTGTTCAGGCCCTTCCTAGATTTATTTGTGATTGTATTCATCGACAATATCTTGGTGTATTCTAGATCCGAGACAGAACATGCGGATCATTTGCGTACTGTCCTTAGAGTGCTTCAAACTCGAGAGTTATTCGCCAAATTTTCTAAGTGTAAGTTCTGGTTGAACTCAGTGGCATTCTTGGGGCACATTGTTTCAGCCGATGGTATTCGGGTAGATAGCCAAAAGATTGAGGCCATGAAGACTTGGCCAAGGCCCACAACTCCTACGGAGGTTCGTAGCTTTCTAGGCTTAGCAGGTTATTACAGGAGATTTGTAGAAGGCTTTTCTTCTATTTATGCACCACTCTCAAAGCTGACCCAGAAATCAGCAAAGTTTCAGTGGACAGATGCTTGTGAACGTAGTTTCCAAGAGCTAAAAGATAGATTGACTTCTGTCCCAGTCCTGACACTTCCAGAGGGATTGGACGGTTATGTTATTTATTGCGATGATTCAGGCATTGGGCTAGGCTATATGTTGATGCAATATGGTAAGGTGATTGCGTATATTTCAAGGCAATTACGAAAATATGAGAAAAATTATCCAGTCCATGACCTTGAATTGGCTGCAGTAATTCATGCATTAAAGATGTGGAGACATTACTTGTATGGCGTTTATGTGGATATTTACACAAATCATAAGAGCCTTCAGTATATCTTCAAGCAAAAAGATTTGAATTTGCGTCAACGACGATGGTTGGAATTGCTAAAAGATTATGATGTTGATATCCTATATCACCCCGAAAAGGAAAATATTATGGCTGATGCTCTTAGCCATAGATCTATGGGAAGTTTGTGTGACGTACAACCAGAGAAAAGAGAAATGGCTCGTGAGCTCCAGCAGTTAGCTAGCCTAGGAGTTCGAGTAGTAGACTCAGGTAGCAGGGGAACTACCATTCAGAATTCAGTAGTCTCGTCGCTAGTAATAGAAGTGAAAGAGCAACAATATGAAGATCTCATGCTAATGCATTACAGAGATACATTCCCTCAAAAGGAGTAACGAAAATGTACCATGATCTTAAATCTATATATTGGTGGAATGGTATGAAGAAAGATATAGCGGAATTTGTAGCTCAATGTCCCAACTGTCAACAAGTGAAAATCGAGCACCAAAAGCCGGGCGGATTGTTGTAAGCTAAAGAAATTCTAACTTGGAAGTGGGAAGTAATATACATGGACTTTATTATAGGCTTGCCCCATTCTCGATGCAAGTATAACTCTATATGGGTGATTGTGGATAGGTTCACGAAGTCAGCCCATTTCTTACCAGTCAGAACTACATATGTGGCAGAAGATTATGAAAGCTTTATGTTAAAGAGATAGTGCGACTCCATGGTGTTCCAGTATCTATTATCTCAGATAGAGGAACTCAGTTTATAGCTAATTTTTGGAAGTCCTTCCAAGAGGATTTGGGGACTCAAGTGAGCCTTAGCATGGCATTTCACCCACAGACTGATGGAAAAGCTGAACATACCATTCAGACCCTTGAGGATATGTTACGGGCATGTATGATGGATTTTGGAGGAAATTGGGATAATCACTTACCACTTATTAAGTTTGCTTATAATAATAGTTATCATTCTAGCATCCAAATGACACCGTATGAGGCTTTATATGGGCGAAAGTGTAGATCCCCAATTGGGTGGTTTGAGGTAGGAGAGACCAAATTGATAGGGCCAGACTTAGTCTAGCAAGCCATAGAGAAAGTTGAGCTCATACAAGATCGGCTATTGGCAGCCCAAAGTCTCCAAAAGTCCTATGCAGATAATCGTCGAAGGGACTTAGAGTTCCAATTGAAAGATTGGGCATTCTTAAAGGTGTCGCCAATGAAAGGCGTTATGAGATTTGTCAAAAAGGGAAAGCTTAGTCCCCGGTACATTGGGCCTTATAAGATTGTGCGCAAGGTAGGCAAAGTGGCTTACAAATTAGATCTACCTCCTGATTTGGAGTTAGTTCACCCAGTTTTCGATGTCTCGAAGCTTCGTAAATGTGTTGGACATCCTACTAGGATCGTGCTAGGAAATGATGTTCAAGTGACAGAAAAGTTGACTTATGAAGAGGTACCCATTGCCATATTAGATAGGCAAGTACAGAGGCTTAGAAACAAAGAAGTGGCCTCAGTTAAGGTTTTGTGGAGAAACAATAACCGAGAAGAAATGACATGCGAAGCGGAAGAAATTATGAAATCCAAGTACCCGTAATTATTTCAGCCCCCGGAAGAGATCCAAGATGAGACATCAAGATCATAAGTTATGTATGTTTTCCTTTTTATGCATTTGGGTCGTGTGTGGCCAAACTCTATTGCTATTATGTTGTGGCCCTGTGAGGCTTTTTTATTATGGGCTGTTGTAACAGGATGGTAGTGCCATATTACAGGGGAAACTCTGGCGAAATTTTTGTAGAATCCCCGAGGACTTAACATTCGAGGACGAATGTTCTTAAGGGGGAAGGATGTTACACCTCGAAAAATTTTCCGTTGATGCACAGTGAATATACTAAGGAAGAGCACGAATTATACGGTATTTCAATAAGTAAGGAATGACATTTGATGACCCTAATTAAGATTTCAAATACATTCGAGGTAAGGGAAGAAAGTTTGCCAAGAGAAGGCAAGTCATACGATAGGTATCGAAAAGGAATTACGAGTAATAAGTTAATGATGAATTAATGATGTTTTGGAGAAGATTTATAACGTCCCTTAGATTTTTAATGATGTGATACACAAGTGTTAAGAAGGTTCCATAAGGATTGGATATCAAACGAGTCGACGAGAATGAGTTCGGAAGAACTGGACATTATACAGCCCAACATACTGGCCGTATAATCAGCCCAGATGGCCAGCCTCTCTGGACCAAATCTACGGCCAGACATATGGTCAGTATAATTTATACGGATCGTATGTTGGTCCGTAGAAAATGGTCGGGACAGATTTGAGTATTATTAATAAGGGTCCAAGTTTATTTCATTTCATTTCTCCTTCACTCCCCTTCTCTTTACAACATTTCTCTACACTTCTCCCACAATAATTCAAGGGATATTATTTAACAACTGCATCAAACCAAGAGAATCAATTGTAAGAAACCTATTAAAGTTCATCCTAGGCAAGGAATCCAAGTGAAGGTGAAACTAGGGTTTTGCTGAAGTAAAGTGTTTCCACCCAAGGTTCATTCCTACACCATCTAAGGTAAGTTTTATGGTATTTCACTGTTGTTTAAGGTATTGAAAAGTTGAAATACTTGGATTGTAGAAGGGTATAGAAAATGGGTCATGAATGTGGGAATAGTGTCATTTTTGAGTAATAGCTTCGATTGACTCATGATTCTTGATGTGTTGTGATTATGGTTATGTTATAAATGATGTTAAGAACATGGGATAGACATTGTATATGAATGAATTTAATCGTGTGCTATGACCATGGATATGGATGATTGGAAGTGAATTGAGAAGTGAGAATAATGTTTGTGAATAAAGAGTATTGTTATGGTATTGTAAATGTTATTATTGATGTTTGGGAGTTGATATATGATATGGAGGAAGTCGTATAAATAAATGAGATGCTGTCCAATTTTTTCTAGCTTTAGTCATGTATGCTAAGCTATCGATTTTCTAATGATAGTATAACTCTAATGAAGGTAGAAACGTGAGGATTGAAGGAGAACGTTCAAGCGATAAAATAGTCGAACGGAAAGGTATGTAAGGATAACCTTGTTTTAATAAGGCATGGTTCCTTGGACAAATATCTAATCTTCTATAATCCTATGATGTCCTCCAAATGTTTCTATCTTTAAGAGCTACTAAGCTCATGATTCTCGATATGTTACGATTGTACTAAATTCCTCCTATGATGAGTAATCCTCTAGAGATAGATGTAATGAATGACGATAGTAATGATGCTAAAGATACTTATGGGATTTTATGTATACGTGCCTATGTATGGCTATTATGAATCCCCGAGCTTATATGGCCGGGTAGAATATATATATATATATTGCGCGCGCACCACTTGTATGAATACGAAAATGGATACGAAATGTAAATGAGTACGGATATGAATACGAATACGGATATGGATGTATGTACACAATCACGCATTAGAAATGGAAAGTCCCTATGAAAAGCAAGTAAGTGTTTATGACAATGATACTACCATCTCCCATCCTATGCTATTTCTTATGTTGTCTATTATGCTTTTATAATGATGTTTATCATGCTTTACATACTCAGTACATTCTTCTTACTAACGTCCTTTTGTTTGTGGACGCTGCGTCATGCCCGCAGGCGGCCAGGGAGACAAGCTTGATCCATAGCTTTATTATTCAGGGGCTACATAGCGGAGCTCCATTTCTTTCGGAGCTACGGCTTTTGGTATTTTATTGTTTTGTGTACATATTTATGGGCATAGTGGGGTCCTGTCCTGCCTATATGATATATGACATACTCTCCTTAGAGGCTCGTAGACATGTATATATGGTTAGATGTGTTTGGTCTTGTCGGCCTATATTTTGGATATCATTTTGTTAGCTTCGTCGTCTTATGTACATCTATATGGGCATTGTTATTGATAATGATATATATGTATTGTTGCCCAATAGAATTAGTATGAATAATGGATGGAAAGTATGATTTAGCTATGTGGCTCACCTAGATGTAAATGTGAAAGTATGATAAGAGGTGCCCGGGTGGGTTAGCACCGGGTGCCCGTCGTGGCCCTCCGGTTGGGTCGTGACAGTTTCTTTCAATCGTTGTTGGTCTTCATATACTTTGGAAGGAGTTAAGGGTGCTAGAATATACTTCTTTCCCTTATGTTCAAGAGAGTACTTATTTCTCCTTCCATAATGGGAAGCATATCTGTCGTATTGCCAGGGTTGTCCCAATAAAATATGACAAACTTGCATTGGTACAACATCACAGAGAACTTCATCAGAATCCTCCCCAATAGAAAAAGAAATCATGCATTGTTTAATCACCTTGAGCTCTCCACTTTTATTCAACCATTAGAGCTTATAATTGGTCTTACGTTTCGTGCATGGAATTCCCAATTTCTCCACCACGTATGCGCTCACCACGTTAGCACAACTACCATTGTCAATAATCATAGAGAAAATTTTACCCTTTATCCCACATCGTGTATGAAAAATATTTTCTCTCTGTGCCTCATCAAGCTCTCCCATATTAATGTTCATAAGACGCCTAACTACCCCCAAAAAAGTTCCCTCAGCATGAGGACCCACATCTCTCTCGTCCTCACTCTCAACACCTTCTTCTTCTTCTTCTTCTCCCTCACTTTTTTCACTCTCGTATTCCCCGTTATCTTTAATTAAGATAGTTCTTCTATTTGGACATTCAAACGCCTTATGTCCCCTCCCTTGACATTTGTAACATTGTATCGCACTAGAAGGTGTAGAAGGAGTAGAAGTTTTTGTGTCAAAAGTTTTACCTCCATCTTTGGCCTCCTATTTACCTTTGCCCTTATCATCTTGTGCTTTGGGCAGAGTTTTCTCCTCATGTGCTGGCCATGGCCTCCTTGGAGCTGTAGTAGATCGATTTTTCCATGACCTAGCTTGTTGCTTCCTTTTAATCTGTTTTTCTTATTTTTCTGCCAACTCTACCAACTTATCTAAGTTTACATATTGTTGCAATTCTACTCTATCAGCTATTTCTCCATTTAACCTATTAAGAAACCTAGCCATAGTGGCTTCCTCTTCTTCATTACAATTTGCTTGGATCATAGCCATATCCATAACCTTAAAATAACAATCCACAGACTTAGAACCTTGCCAAAGAGTTTGAAGGCGTTGTTGCAGATCTCTTTGAAAGTGTGATGGCACAAAACGCTTTCGCATAACCCTCCTCATCTCGTCCCATGTCGCAACGGGCGATTATCCATTGTCTACTCTATATCTACAATATTTCTTCCACCAACTAGCGGCATAGTCAGAAAATTCAACCACAGCAAGTTTAACCTTCTTACCTTCAGAGTAGTTATGACAGTCAAAGATGGCATCCACCTTTCTCTCCCAATCAAGGTACAAGTCTGGATCTCTTGTTCCCTTGAAAGTGGGGATCTTCATCTTAATGCTACTAAGATTGTCATCCTTAGCCCTAGCTCGTGGTGCCCTTCTTTCGTTCCTCCTTTGGTAAGCTTCCTCAAATTCGTCCTCATTGTCACCAAACTGATCCTCACCTTGTTGGAATTGAGGAGGTCGAACAGCTTGTCTCCTAACCTGAGGAACCGGATGTTGTTGGATTCTCCGCACATCGGCTACGTTCACCGGATTAGGTGGATTTTGGGCTGCCTCTAAAGCTTCAAGTCGGGCGGTAATTATTCTGAGCAACTCAACTAAGTTGTTGTTTTGAGGGCCTGCTTCACTCTCCTTTCCTATTTGAGACATCTCGAAAAAATATTAAGGAATAAATATCTCTCAATTCGACTTTTTCCCTCAATTGATCTCACCCTCTCTTGCCCTTTTCCACTCAAATTACTACCTTTGGCTGGTTCCTTTAGGATTTATATATAAACCCTACTAGTACAATCCTTTAGAAGTAAGATGTAGAAGAAAGAAAAAAAATTACCAACTCCCAGACGGATTGGGCTTGGCGAGACAAGAAAAAGACCAATTTGTATGAAAAAAAAATCCCAAATTTCCCCTCTTCTTGGTTTTCCTTCTTGATGTTGGAAAAACAATAAACACAATAACTATGGAGTTTTTTAATTTGCAAGATTTTTTTTTTTTGCTATATAGCTTTACTATTTTAAGGTACTAAAAGAAAAAGAGAATTTTCGTTTTTTTCTTCTTCTTGCTATGTAGCTTACCTTTAAGCAACTACAATTAAAATAAAAAAAGTTTTTTTTTTTTTTTACGAAACTCCCAAGATTATCAAGAACGGAACCTTGATAGCACCGCTCTGATACCACTTGATAAGAATCGGGTTACTTGAACAAAACAAGATTATAATGTAGAAGCGAAAATACGAAGATTAAAGACAAGAATGTAAAGATAGGCGAAATTCAAGAATTAAATCCCCAAATTTCAAGATTAAGTGATAAGAACCCCAATTGGACTTAGTATTCAAAATTAGCGGATTAAGACTAATTAAGATACTAATAGAGTCAATTCAAGAACTTATATCAAAAGGTGATCTAGACCCCTATTTCGAAGAAATTAGAGACAATAATTAGTATGAGACTACTTACCTTCTTTAATTTACAAATAAGAACCAAAGATATCAAGTACGAATTAATGCTACCTCTTAAAAGAATCGTCCTTATAAGGTTGCAAGATAAATCCAAAGTAGCCACACAAAGGTGTAAAATAGAGAAACTCTCAATAATAATAATATTTGTCTAATGAAATTAACAAAATCCACCCCTATATATAGGGGAAACTTATCCCAAATAGAATGGGATTAGAATCTACTTTTATGGAAATAATTAAATACTAAAACCTAATTAGGATTAAACTAGGAAAGCATGTAAAATAATTGGCAAACTTCTTCCCTAATAGAATAAGGAGAAGGTTGCCCAAAAAGTCACTTTGTACGTGTGACTTTCTCCAACCCAATTTGGGTTGGATTTAATTCCTTTCCTAGGCAGAAACTTCAGCCCCATGTGGGCTTGAATTTAAGCTCTTTTGGGCTCCATGTGGGGCCTAATCTTCCTCCTCTTGATCTTCGACTTGGATCATGAAATATGTGTAGTATTTAGCCCATTCTTTTGCATAATTCTTGGACTAGTTCTTGGGATTTTCTTCCACGATAAGCATCATTTTGATTTCCAATTGAAGCCCAACAACCTTGGCTTGCGTCTCCTTAGCTTGTGACCTTGATGAAAATCTTCTTAGGGCTTCTATAGCGCCATCCTTGCCCATGGAGCTATCACTTAGTTATCCATTTCAAGAAACCTTGGTGATCAGTGTTATCCTGGGTCATCAACTAGCAACCTTTTGACCTACTCCCTTGTTAAATAGTGAGAACCATACTTCAAAACTTCTTCGTAACTCCAATTTTTTATTGCTTAACCACTAGAAGTCTAACTCACGCACAAGTCCATAATATTCTTATCGACAACCTTTAGTTCATCTCTAACAGTTAACTATTAAAGAAATAGCTCAAAGTCTTTATTTTTTGACTCTTAACTCAAACATAAGGTCTATAAATCAACATGCTTTAGCTAGTGAGATTACTCATCTTTAAAATTAAACTTAACTAAATCGGCATAGATGCATCAGCAGTTTCAGATGTTCAAATAGAGTTAAGTAGTACCATTTAAGATCAGTTAGGTCATTACTATTAAATTCCACAACTATATGTCATATCACTAAGGGAGTAAGCAGTTAAACAGTGATTCAAACATCATTCAAGAGGTATCCCGGCTTACCACATTCATAACAACAAAACACACCATCAAAATTGGTATTCAAATAGACATGCATTAATACATTGATTATCTGAGTAGTAAAAATAGCTAAGGCAAGATCAGATACTGACTAAGATAAACATCACACTTAAATAAACTATCTCAGGCTCATGATCTTGATAATAAATTAAAATATATTCCAGGACAATAAACATGATCATAAACTAAATTTTAAACTAGGCATTCAATAACAGGAAGACTATACTATAAACAAAACAAAACTAGCTAAAAAATAAACAGCAAGATAAAGTATTACCTTTTTTGGACGCAACCTTGTCAAGAATGGATTTTGGAGCTCTTGTGCTTCCAAATCTCGAGCTCAACCACACAACAGAAAAGGAAACTTTTTTTTTATAGCTAGAGAGACTCCAATTTGGAAAGATAAGTCTAAATTGTTTACTAATGGCCTAAATTTCGAGTCAAATGCTCAAGATTCAAGCCTTTTTTTGCGTCCAAAAACTTGTTTAAACTTTGAGAAATGGGGTTTTATTTATAGAACCCCCAATATTTGTCCCAAACCCTAAAATATCGATGTAGGACTAGTGGGATTTTTTGCAAAATTACTACTGAAAACGAATCCTACGGCCTAGATTAGCATCTATCGGTAATGAACGACTCGATTTGATCCTGTTTGCATCGATCCAAAAACTCATGTACTGACTAATAGGATTGTAGGATTTATGAACACAAAACAACAAAAATTATAGATGAAATTCAGCGTTTTTGACTAAAACGTGTTAAAACGGTGAAAGAAAAGGAAAATATACCTTGTTTGGTGCTTTAGAGGTTGAGTTTGCTGAAACTCGATGGAGGGAGATGAGTTTGCATTAAATGCTTACTCGTTTTTGGCCATGCTAGGGCCGAGGAACGATTGACATGCCTGAAATGTTACTATTTCTGGCAAAATGATGTGGTGGGGAAAGGGAATGGGTGGCGACTGCTAGGGTTTAGGGAAGGAGGAAGAGAGAAGGGTGTACAGGTGTGTTTGATATAAAATAAAATGTAAAGGGGGGTATTACCCCCTTTAACTGATGTACATTTGGGCTGGGTCATGGTCTTTTTGGGCTCGGTCCATGTTTAAAAGAGAAATGAGAAGGCCCCCTTCTTATATGTATATATTGTATATATGTATGTATATCTAGTGTATATACGCGTATAAAGGGTAAAGTGGGTAATGTAATAAACGGGTAAAACTAAATATCGATTATTCATATATAATATTTCAATTGTAATCAAATTCGGATATAATTAACCTATGAATTAATTTAAAATGCGGCCAATTGTGTAAATAGGCTTAATTTTACGAATATGGCCTTAATTGATTTTAATATAATTGATTATTTCAATTATGTCCATATTTGGCCTAATTAGCCAATTTAAAGTTAATAATGACCTTAATTAATTTAAGCCAATTAATTTGGTTATTTTAATTAAGGCCATAATCAAATAAATTAAACCATTAAGAGACTAATTTAGCAAAAATGACCCCTATTGCCTTAAATCGTGAATTGGTTATTTCAATTGTGCGACCTCAATTGATTTGAGCCAGTAAATTTGGCTCTTTCAATCAAGACCATAATTGGCTAATCAACTAATTATTGTGGAATTTAATCGCAATTAAACATTGGATTAACTATGATCAATTCTAACAATTTATGTAAATGCACATTAGATATGAAGAATTAAGGATTGAGGGGTAAAATGGTCAATTATTTTAATTAATAAAATTCCTTGGATTAAATGGAATAAAATATTTGCTAATCGATTTTTTTGGCAATTTGAACAATCAAATAAACAATTATCTAAAATTGCTTTCTCTTTGGTTAAATCTACCAAATAACTCATAATTGTTGTAAAATATGTCAATTAATTCCTAACTGATTTACAACATTATAGAAATTGTTTTACTAAATAAGAATGGCAAAATATTAACCTAAATAATTTTATAAAATTATTTTGACCTCTAAAAATGCATGGTCCGCTCCTTTTATCATCCAAGGACTCTGAGTAATTAAAATAAATTATGGGAGGTCAAAACTTAGGTGTCAAAAATTGCCCCTTCGGTGTTCGAGGATCGCGAGGCCACCTTGAGCAACGAAATTTGACTAACCCTAATTTTTTACTGACCCAACTCATCCTACCTCTCATTTTTATGTAGTTTTCAAATATTTGTGATCGGACCCTGGTTTTTGGGTTCCCTACATATCTCGGGCTATACAAGAATTCAGGTCACTTGTAGTTCGACTTAACTAAGTAATTTAAGTGATTTTAAAGGAAGGTCCTGAGATTTCCAGTGTTGTGACTGAGATTTCTCCGGACGGCTATTAGAATGTAACCGACTATCTGGTCTTGAGCCCGCCTACATATCCCTGGTTACATAAGAATCAGGTCACATGTAATTCGACTTGCTGGGGATGTGTATATCCCTTATGCAGGAACGCCTTCAGATATCCCGGTGTGTATCCGGCCGGTCTTGGATTTTAGTAAAGAAAGCAAATAACAAACAAAATTATGGCTAGGTCTGAGATAGGATGGCTTCCAAATCCTGGCCGGAGAGCTAGACTCTCATGGGAACCCTATCTTGACCGGCTGCGTAAGAAAAAGTTCCACGTTTGCTCCGCAACTGTCCGGATCTTGTTCAGCGAGCCGACTCCTTTATGGTGGCTGTGTACCTTTTTTTAAAATTTGGATAGCATTGCTGATATTCCTCGTGATGCAAGCATGATTCTTCGATAAATAGCCTTTGTGGTTGTTGCTTATTTGTGTAGATACCCTTTGTGGGTCCGTTTGTATGAATGGCCCTTATGACAGTTTGTATGAGTGAATGGCCCTTGTGGCAGTTTGTATGAATGGCCCTTGTAGCAGTTTGTATGAATGACCTTATGGCAGTTTGTATGAAAGAATAACCCTTGTGGCAGCTTGTATGAATGAATCACCCTTGTAGCAGTTTGTATGAATGACCCTTGTAGCAGTTTGCATGAATGAATGGCCCTTGTGGCAATTTGTATGAATGAATGGCCCTTGTGGCAGTTTGTATGAATGAATGGCCCTTGTGGTAGTTTGTATGAATGAATGGCCCTTATGGTAGATTGTGTGAATGAATGGCCCTTGTGGGAGTTTGTATGAATGAATGGCCCTTGTTGTAGTCTATATGAATGAATGGCCCTTATGGTAGATTGTGTGAATGAATGGCCCTTGTGGCAGTTTATAAGAATAGCCGTCACGCCATGATTGTATGAAAGGCCATCGCGGAAATGATTGGCCCTCACGACAATGTTTGTGTGAATGGCCCTCGCAGCAATATTTGTATGAATGGCCCACGCAGCAATTTTGTATAAATGGCCCTCGCACAATTTTTGTATGAATGAATGGCCCTTGTGGCAATTTGTATGAACGGCCCTCGCAGCAATGTTTGTGTGAATGGCCCTCGCGGCATGCAAATGACAAATATGGCCCCTTTTGGCCGGATGATCTTTCTTTCGTCCATTGTATTGGCTGTGACCGTCGTGGTCGGATATGCCCTTCGTCTTTTATTATGACCCTCATGGTCGAATACGTCTTTGTCGTGTATTTGTTTTGTTGACCCTTTTGGTCTAATATGTCTTTGTTCTTCATTTGTTTCGTTGACCTTTTTGTCGAATATGCCTTTGTGTCCATTCGATAACCCTCGTGGTCGAATTGTATCTTAAGGCGCACCCATTGTTCTTATGACCCTTGTGGTCAGTCTTTTCGGCATCCACTCATTGTGTGACCCTCGTGGTCAAATATGTCTTTGTTGTTGCTTATCACAACCCTTGTGGTCAAAGATGCTCTTTTCCGTTCATTCTCTTCCGACTCCTTTAGCCATTGATCTCTGTTGAGTTTTACTTTCCGCCTTTATCGCTGCTAGACCGGTTGATGACTTATTTGCCTTCCTTTTTTTTTTGTTTTGAAAAACCTGCATCCGCAGAAAAATAGTTAGTTTCTTAAGAGGCTGATTAGTGTTGTTTTTCTCCCGTCTGGTGTCTTCTCTTGGCTGTTTCTCAGGGTCCGTTCCTCTTCGACTCGGTATTTCGAGACATGGTTTTTAGAGAGAACTTTTGCTAATTCTGTTTGAAAAAAATCTAAAAGTCAAGTTATAAAATTTGTGTTGTTTTCTTTGAAATCTTGTTTTGTTTTAAATGTCATGACATGTGTTTTTCGAACGAGGTCTTTCGGGAGGTCTCGTTGCTGAGTCCCTGAACTAGTGAAATTTTTTAGATCTTTCTCAAAAATTCTACCCCGATGTAGGGTTGATGTGGGCTAACTCTTGTGTCGATCCTTATATTCTGATCTTACTGATTCCCTCTGACTTCATGTCTCTGAGGTTTTCTTAAGGGTTTCTTGGGTTTTTCTTTTGTGATGATAGCGCTCGAAAGCGCCTATATATCCTGTCGCAGCAGGAATCAGGTCGAACGTAGTTCGGAATAAAGTAATTGAGTTTTGGTTCTTACTAATAATGTGACCGGGTCCGATATGGACTGCCCACATATCCCACTTGTACAGAAGTCAGGTCATCGCATAGTTCATTACATGGATGATTGTTTTTCCCTATTCTATTCCAAAAGTACGATTACAAGCAAAAGATACGATTACAGGGAAATGATAATGTGATTACAAGCAAATGAAGTCCTAAATGTAGTATCTCTTTAGTGCGTCTGCATTGATAGCGTTAGGACATTCTTGTCCATCCATCTCAACTAGGACCACGGCTCCTCCCAAGAGTACTTTTCCGACCATAGACCATGTATGGTGCTTGCCAGTTCAGCACAAATTTCCTTTTGTATTCTTCTTGGTGAGGAAAGACTCATTTGAGTATGTGTTGGCCAATTTGGAATAGTCGGGCTCTGACCCGTTTGTTGAAATCTCGAGACATTCTCTGTCTGTATAACTGTCTGTGGCATATTGCCACCATTCTTTTTCCGTCGATCATGGCTAGCTGCTCGTAGCGGTTTCTAACCTATTCTGCATCGTTCCGTTCTACTTCTTGGATGATCTTGAGTAAAGGAATCTCCACTTATGCGGGTATGACTGCTTCTGTGCCGTAGATAAGAAGATATGGGGTTGCTCTGGTAGATGTTTAGGTCGTCGTTTTGTACCTTAATAGAGCATAAGGCAGCTGCTTGTGCAAATTCTTGTAGTTATCGATCATCTTTCGCAAGATTCTTTTAATGTTCCTGTGAGTTATCTTGAATTATTCACATATGTCTTTCATCAGATAGTTGTTCATATTTTCTCCGTTGTCTGTTATGATGGACTCGGGCACACCGAAGCGACATATGAGATTGTTCTTGACGAAGTCAGCCACGACTTTCTTGCTTACTGATTTGTGAGAGGTTGCTTCCACCCACTTGGTGAAGTAGTCGATGGAAACTAAGATGAAACGATGTTCATTAGACGTCGGTGGCTCGATGGTCCGATGATGTCCATCCCCCATACTATGAACGGCCAACGTGAGCTCATCCTATGTAGTTCTGTTTGGGGAACCTTGATCAGGTCTCAGTGTATCTAGCATTGATGCTTTTTTTGCACAAATTTGCAAGAATCGTACTCCATGGTCATCCAGTAGTATCCTGTCCTCAAGATCTTCTTGGACAAGATGAGTTCATTCATGTGGGGTCCGCATGTGCCTGCGTGTACCTCTTCAACAATTTTGTGACCTCTTCGGCATCCACACATCTAATTAACCCGAAGTCGGTTGTTCTCTTGTATAAAACTTCTTTGTTCAGGAAGAATCCATTGGCTGGTCTCCTGATGGTTTTTTTCTGATTTGCTGAGCTTTCTAGGGGATACACTCCTTTCTCCAGGTATGCCTTGATGTCGGCGTACCGTGGCATGCCATCTAGCTCTACCTCGATATGCGCACAATGAGCATGTTCTTGTATCAGTATGATCTCAAGCGGATCAATGTGGGTACTCTCAGGGTGCTAAATCATAAAGGCTATTGTAGCCAGCGTGTCAACGAACTCGTTCTGAGCCCTTGGAGTGTGCTTGAAGTCGATGCTTTTGAACCTCCCGCGCAGTCCCTATACCAGATTACATACGATAGTACTTTATCATTCTTGGTAGCCCAATTTCCTTTCATTTGATTGATGAGCAAGTCGGAATCCCCGATTACCAATAACTCTTGTATTTTCATGTCCAATGCCATTCTCAGACCGAGAATACATGCTTCGTATTTGGCCATGTTATTGATACATCTGAAGTTGAGTTTTGCGACCTTCGGATAATGTTGTCCTATTTCCGATATCAACACTACTCCGATACCAGAACCTTTGGAGTTGACTGCTCTATCGAATAACAATCTCCATCTCCAGTAAGGCTCAGTCACCTCCTCTTTCATAGCCATCACTTCTTCGTCTGGCAAGAAAGTCTGTAATGGTTCTAGTTCATCATGAACGAGACTTTCTTCTAGCAGGTCAGCCAGTGCCTGTCCTGTTACTGCTTTTTATGCCACATACACGATGTCAATTTGCTTAGTAGCATCTGGAATTTGGTTAACTTTCCCATGGGCATCGGTTGCCGAAAGATGTACCTTAACGGATCCATTCTGGAGATGAGGTGAGTGGTAAATACCGACAAGTAATGCCTTAACTTTTGGGTGATCCATGTCAAGGCGCAACATGTCTTATCTATGAGTGTGTACCTCGACTCATAGAATGTGAACTTCTTTCATAGGTAGTCGATGACATTCTCTTATTTGCCTTCTTCATCATGTTGGGCATGCATACACCCAAAAGCATTTTCTGATACTCACAGGTACAGTAGCAGTGGGCTCCCTGGCCTGGGTGGCACTAAGACAAGAGAGTTGGAAAGGTATATCTTGATTTTGGCGAACGATTCTTGGCGTTCCTCCATCCACTTTGTGGGAGCGTCTTTCTTGAGCAATTTGACGATTGGTTTCACAATCACCGTTGACTGGGCTATGAATCGTCCGATGTAATTCAGGCTTCCCAAGAAACTCATGACTTTTTTCTTGGTTTGGGGATATGGTTGTTCTTGAATTGCTTTGATTTTCGTAGGCTCTAGTTTAATGCCTCTCCAGCTGACTATGAACCCAAGAGCTTACCCGCGGGCACTCCAAATGCGCACTTTGCTGGGTTTAGCTTTAGGTTAAACTTGTGAAGCCTGTCGAAGAACTTACGCAGGTTCGTGGTATGCTCAAAACTTTCCTTCGACTTTATAATAACATCCTCCACATAGAATTCGGCCTCTCGATATATCACGAATAAAATCTAAATATCTCGAGAAGCGTGTCAACAGTCCCCTCGAGTCAAAAGTGAGCTAAGTAAGCTCGGGAAAAGGTCAAAAGTGTCGGAGATGCAATAACGACCAAACAGGTCGTTACATCAGATACCAATTAAACAATCGCTCATCCTCGAGCGACAAGGAATAGAGGACCAAAAAATACTCGAATCGATAATAACGGAAGATATCGGCTATACATGTCGGACTTCTTCTTTGTCACACCCTAATTCTGATAGGGCATGATGGGCACCCGACCCTCACTTAGAGCCGAGCGAACCCGCTAGTTCTCATTTTACTCATAGTCTTACTGGACTCTTAATCGTGAAATGATGTGCACAATGAAGGCCTTTCAAAACATTCTTTTCATCTTTCTTAACTCAAGTAAAAAGCTGCAATAGTATGAATCCGTAAAGAAATGCATAATGCTACATCGGCTTGCATAGCTGCTTACAAGGCTAATATATTGTATACATGACTCTGTCTGCAAAAGTCTCTAACATAAGACATGATATCAAAACCTAAGTTGGGACAGGACCCCAACATACCTATAATGTGCGTGACTCAGCTCATGAGAACATATTCCGACGCGGTATCACTCCAAACCGAATGGAGTCTACCAATCTAGCTAACAACCTAGAACATCCTATAGTCAAACTCCTGGACAACTTTCCTGCAAGGCAATATGGGGCTGTGTGGCATGAAACACAGCGCCCCCAGGAAAAGGGACGTCAGTACGGATAATGTACTGAGTATGTAAAGCATAATCAATAGCATAATGAAAGCATATGAAATAACATAGTATGGACGAGTTATGAAATGAGAGAGAGCTAGGTATACCTCTAATGATGCTCGTTATACTTACTTATCCTCTTTCTACTAGGAAACTTCCTTCTCATACATTTGAATACATAGTAGTATCATACCCGACTATCTAAGTTCGGTGTATTACTTACCCAGCCATAATAAAGCTTTGTGTTATACGTACCTGGCCCCACCAAGGCTCAGTGTTATCCGTACCTGGCCCTACCAAGGCTCAGTGTTATCCGTACCTGGCCCTACCAAGGCTCAGTGTTATACGTACCCAACTACAGTGGTGTGCGCGAATAGATATCATACCCGGCCATGTAGGCTCGGTGTCACAACATAGCATTCATACATTTATAACATACATATGTATCCGAGAGAAACATTTCGACACTATCGGGGTGACACAAAGTCTATAACTCCTGATTTCTATTATTGAATCGCCATCATCTTTATCGTCATCACTATTAACATTGTCATCATTATCATCATCACTATTATCGTCGTCATCATTAGCATTATCACTATTATCATTATCATCATCACTATTATCATCGTCATCATTATCATTATCACTATTAGGAGCTTCTGCCAAAGTATCTCAAGAATATTGTAATTTATGAACTCCTAGCGACTCTAAGATTTGGGCATTTTGAATATCTTAGATGGCATATCTGGAATTGACCTCATCATCATAATCGCTATCGCTATCATCACAACAAACGTTGTCAGCAATATCAAGAGAATCTCGAGGGTCATGAGCTTATAGCCTTTATAAGAATAGGAATAGCGTGAACATCTCGTATAGATGCAAAATGATGGAAACATGCCTTTAGAAAGAAGGGTTAGCCTTACATACCTTTTTGTATCTTTAACTTTCTCAATATAATGCTTCCTTCCGATGTTCACGATTCTACATTCAAGAGAATTCGTACTAAGATTAGACATTCGGAGCATACTTAAGCTTAGGCTAAAGCTGACCAAAATTGGGCAGTATTTCCTTTGTTTATACAACTTTCCCCATATCATATATCAACTCCCAAAAATCTATAATAACATTCACGATATTATAACTAACAATCTTCATTCACCTCCATTACCCACATTTCCAAATTTTACTTCAATTCATCCATAATCATGGTCATAGTTCACTATTACATTTACTCACATATAATGCTTATCCCGTGTCCTTAATATCATTTATGACATCATCATAATCACAAAATAACAAGAATTATGACTCATTTCAAGCTAGTAGTCAAAATCTCACTATTCTCACATTAATGACCCATTTTCTGTCCCCTTCTACAATCCAAGTCTTTTAACCTTTCAATATCTTAAACAACATGGAATGATCATAAAACTTACCTTAGATAGTGTAGGAATGAGCTTTGTGTGGAAATACTTCACTTGAGCCAAAACCCGAGTTCACTTTCAATGGAATTTCTTGACTTGGATGAACCCTAATGAGTTTCTTACACTTGATTTACTTGGTTTGAGGAAGTTAATCATGAATTTCTCTTGAGTTCTTGTGGAAGAAGTGTGGAGAGCTTTCTAGAGGGTTCTTGAGGTGTGGAGTGAGAAAATGAAAAGAAATAATGAACTTGGGCCCTCCTTATATCAACTTAAACTCTGTCCCGACACGAACATGCGGACCAACATACGGTCTGTATCTTCTTTATGGACCGTATGTCTGGCCGTATCTTTGGTCCAGTGAGGGGTTCTGATCTGGGCTGATTATACTGCCAAACATACGGCTAGTATAATTTATACGGCCAGTATGTTGGGCCATATAATGTCCAGTCCTTCCGAACTCATTCTCGTCGACTCGTTTGATCTCCAATCCTTATGGAACTTTCTTAACACTTGTTTACCACTTCATTAGCAATCTAAGGGACATTATAACTCTTCTTCTAAGACATCATTAGTCCTGTACTTTGGAAAATCTCTCCGAAACACATCGTATACATCGCCTTTCTCCATGAACTTTCTTCTCTTGCTTCAAACGTCTTTGGAATCTTAATTAGAATCATTAAATGCTATTTCTTACTTATTGAAACATCGTATACTTCGTGCCCTTCGTTAGCCTATCCACTGTGCATCAACGAAAAATTTTCCGAGGTGTAACAAACTTACAGGAAGGATTCTCGTTGAACAAAACTGAATCCCAACGAACGATACAGAAACCACTAGAACGGTACTTCTCCGGCACAGAAACATGGGAAATCGAATGAACATTCGAAAGATCTGGTGAAAAACTAACTCATAGAATAGGGGTCCACAACGGGTAGTCTCAAACAGGCCCAAGCACCTGGGCTCACTTACCAGTCACAACTCTCTAAACTTAGCTCAAGCACCAATTCTCATATCTCTATATCCAGATTTCTCTCGCACTGATCCTCGAATGAACGAATCGCCTTACTCTAATTCTTTGATTTTATAAAACCGCTGCTCTGAACACAATAAAAAGCCCCATAAATACTTCCCAGACCAATGTAATCCTCTAACATATGGTTACAGTCATAGCCCATTTTGAACTGATTAAATACTCTAATTCCGCTAACCTTTCCTTTGTACTTACTAGAGTCGTTTCTTATGCCGCGATTCCTTCAAAACATTTGAATACACATACCAAATTCATGAACTCATAACTTACTTTCTCTAGAAAGAATCCTTGATTCATCTGCGATCTATACGCAATTCCATCAAAAACTGATCTTACCGGCAGCCAACTTGGCCTGTTTCGAATATTCCTAAACCTTCAAATCACAATGCGGGAACCATACCATTGGATATCTCGCCGAGCAGACAACTGATCACCATAGAGACCTCTTGCGCCATCGTTCCTCCTCAAATCTGTACTAAGCTCATTGCAATCCATTATTCTATCCAAGTAACTGTTCTCAGAAATATATCCAATCCACTAGGAAACCCTGACAAAGTTCAGTAAATCTGTCATACCTCAAATCTGAGCCGAAATGCATCAAATATTTAAATATCTTCGTGGAATTATAACCATAGACCATTAAGCTTAACTCAAACCATGCTGGCCCTGAATGAATACACAACTCTCGATCAACTATACCTTTTCTTGACTCTTCAATTCCTCAATCTCTATCAGTTCACTTATACCACCATCATCTGACCATTACTCGAACCCACTCAGTAGTCTATCACATTACCATAAGTCTCGTATGCTAACTGAATCACATTTGAAGGTAATGGTAGGCCACAACTCTATCCGTTATAGTTTTCTTAATGCTTACCACTCTAAGTTGAACACTCTCTAAATCTAGCGTATTGCACAAACAATCTCACTAATATCCTCATGTATCTCATTGAAATGTCCTTGCCCGAATAGCCTTACTCAATTATTGAAATGTTATCCCGAACTCAACTCAATTAACCCATTATTGATACCATTTCAAGTATCCGTGTTCACTAATCCCTTACTCAAATCTTTAACGTTACTAGTCCTCGAAGGATCAGCTCAACTATAGAATCTGAATACCTCTAACCACTTTGACGATTATCCCTTTTTCTTCAATCACATAAGCTGAGTTATAACACCACTAGTAGAGGGATCTAGCCAATTTTTACACAATGAAAACAAGGTCCCCAACCATAGTCCACCACTGACCTCTATTAGTCTATGACATAACCAAACATACCAACTCATCCATAAACTCTCAAGCCCACTCTACACTGTATAATCGTAACCAAAGTCTCACAAACCATAATCTCCTGAACCCGATAGCAAGATGCCTCATAGTAATCCTTCAGTTCCAGTATTTCATTGTAAAAACACTTCTATCACTATCAACCAACAAACTCTCAATTCCACTCGATCCTCTAAATTAATCATCAATCTAAGCCAAATGAACCACCAAAATAATATCCAATTTTCTCATATCTAAGTGACACAACCAGCAACTCCTCAAGTCATTAACTCATCGCGTATGCCCAAAGATTGAAGTCATTTTTATCAGTCGATCACTAGCTTCTCAGAAGCCTACAACCTAGTCAAATTTATCGACCAACGATAAGACCATATCATTCACCTACTAATAGAGTAGTTCTTTAATATCAGCTAACTTATATCAAGAATAACCTTAGCACTAGTCGCAACCTTATCCTGACGACCATGCCAGATACAAATTTTTTCTTTCCCAATCTCTCGAAAAGTACTCATGCCCAAGATATTATACGAAGTCTCACTTCACTACGTATTTTCCACCAGATCCTTCCCTTATGTCCTTATTGTCAACTTCTTTTCTTTATTACCCGCAAGCACAATACGTTTTCCCAATTCGATGGCCATCACCAAACTTACACTTGTTCTCATATACTGAAATCTAATACTCTACCGCTGCTGAATTGTTGATCCACCATTGGTCCACCAGTGTCATGCACACCATCATAAAGCCCTGAGGAAGCTGAAGTTGAACTAATCATTTCCTCGAGCAACCCACTATTGTAAGCCATAATTGCACTTTGTCACTTCTGAGCAACCCAAAATTGAAACATGGAGACCCTATAAGCCTCTGAAATATCTTCCCATTTCTCATGAACTCTCACAATAAACAAGTCTAATCGCGACTCCACACAATTGAAACTTCAGGCCATAACTAAAGACTGAACTTGATCACCTTCTCGAATCAGAATAACACCTCTCGCACCAAGCCACCATATATCATAAACCAACCATTCGCATAAGAATTTAAGAACGCGTGCCCACCCTCCATGGGTGATCAAGATAAGAAAGTTCATATACTAATTAAAACCGACTAAATACCAATTTGAATAAAGTCGCACGAGAGAATAAAAGAATTCAAAATTTCCTAAATGTCTTATAGCCTCTCGCAGATAAGTACAAAGCTCATTGTACTGATCCACAAAACTCTACTAGGCACGCTCTTGTATTATAGACCGGGTAACCTAGGGCTTTGATACCAACTTGTCACGACCCATTTTGTTAGGACGTGGGGCACCAATCGTTCCCACCGCGATAGGCGAACCCTTATCCTAATATAATCAATTTAAGTAATGGCGGAAGAAATAAATATAGAATGAGTCTCAAATCATCCATATAAGATAAAGTGTGAAAATACTAAATACAACGAGTTTGAAGGATGATAAAGTCTCATAATACAACTGTCTCGAAATAAGAGCAAGAGAAGTAAGTAAAGCAAAGAACATCCGGGCAGCGGCCGTCATCGTGCTCACCCTGGAATGACTCTACAACAGCCTCGCCATTCAATCACGAGGGAATAGAGTGGAACCTGTCTAATACTCTGCATCCATAAAAAAAATACAGCAAGCGTAGGTCAGTACAAAATAACGGTACCGGTAGGTATCATCGGCCGACTAAGTATAGATAATATAATTCAGACAATAAGGCAAGATAGGCCGATAAATCAATAAGTATCAGTCAAACACAATCAGAATCATGAATCCGTCATCACCTAGGTCGAAGCATCTAAACCCAAGTATGTCAAGTCTCAGTATATATACAGTTCAAAAATCAAATAACAGAAGAACAACACTGAATCATGACAATATAAACCAAGATGCAATGCAATGCGATAATGTATAAATGCAATGCAATGCCATGCAAATGTTGTGTACACATGTGCTCCGAACGGAAATATCGACGTCTCGGTAGCATAACCCAAGGTGACTCGCGAAGTCTAAGTTTCATCCATCCCGGATCTTTGCCCACAAGGGGTTCTCACCGGCACCACCCTAGGGGACCCGCGGAGTCCATGCACTCACCCAATCCACGGTTACAGAATGAACATCGGATATCGGACTCTCACATCACTCAAGTAAAAATAGTTTTCATTAAGTATCAATTAACGCAATCCACGATTCCGAGACGAACATTAGATATTGGACTCTCCCGTTACTCAAGTAAAAATCGAGCCCAACTCATCACACTGTTTCGTCAAGTATCATTAAGGTACCAACAGTGTATCATGAATGGATGAGAATGCGTGCAATGCATGTGTCAACATTAATAATCTGATCAATATCACAAGTACCAACAAGGGTACGCCAATGACATATCAAAGTCACAAGTACCAACATGGGTACGCCAATAACATATCAAAGTCACAAGTACCAACATGGGTACGCCAATAATATATGTGTCACAAGTACCAACATGGGTACGCCAATGACATATTAAAGTCACAAGTACCAACATGGATACGCAAATAACATCTCGAAGTCACAACTATCAACATGGGTACGCCAATAACATATGTGTCACAAGTACCAACATGGGTACGCTAATAATATCAGTGAAGACTACACAAGTCATATAGAACTCTATCTTCGTATCGACATCAAGCCATAAGATATTACAAAATCACAATCAAGATGGACCACAGATTCCAATAGCTACTAACAACACGTGGCATCAAGCTAACACAATAGAACAATCAAGTCACAACACAACGGGGTGGCTATCCCCAAACACACAACTGGGTCCAATCTAAGACAATATCCATCCCGACTTCATACCCGAAGATTTACATGCTGTCTCTGATAATATCATCTAAATATATGCATCGCTACACGAAATCTCACCAAGGGTAAGCCATAACCTACCTGGATAGCCAAACAACAAATAACGATAATCACTCTTTCGCCTTCCCCTTCCGCTGAGCCTCAAGATAAAAGAAGTCTAGGCATATTCAAAATCTAGATTAGAAATCATGAAGATCGATACCAATATTGCTACCATTCGATTTAGGTAAAATCCAACCTTCAAATTTGGGGAAACGGAGCCCACAAAGGCAAAACAAGAAATTCATGAGTAAAATATCAAATTAAGCACTAGGTGATCATAACCCAACAAGTAATTGCTAATATAACCCATGGATTCACCAAATTTCCAAATTCAAGCAAAACCCCTAATTTTGGGTATGAACCCTGACTCTTTGATCCAAGAATTCAATACTAATAATGGAAGATATATGATTAATAACTTAGATTCATCATAATCTAGCATAAACTCCACCAATTTAATCATTAATAAGCGTACATATAAAATTCATCAAAACCCGCTTTTAATCTTCCATTACTAAAGCTAACAAGGAAAGAGGAATCCTTTAGATGATTAGGAACAATGAAATAGTAAGAAGGTTAGGAGAGCTTACCTCCAAGAATCTTCACAATAATTCTCCTATAACAGACCCCAAGAGTTCTATTTTCGTAATGATATTAAATGAGGAACCAAAGGCCTATTTAAACCACACCTTAATGAAATAACAGGCCCGTTACCGTCACGGCAGTAATGGGGCCTCTATGGCGGCGCCGTCGTCATAAGACCGTCGTGGTGTTCTAAGCCAAATTAGACATGGTCGTCCCAGCGGTAAACCCACCGCAGTAGCGGCGCCGCTGGGACGACACTGGTGCCGCCGATGCGGACACTAGGTACCAGAAATCCCACTCAATTTTCTAAGTCTCGATCGAAATTTGAACCACTCCCGAGGCCATCTGCTCACAACCACAGACACAGATTCATATAAAATTACGCTACGAACGCAACCGCGACCTCAGAATTTCCGATTTCCCAACTCAAGTCTCAAAATGCATCCGAGTGCATTGGGAACTGTACTAGATATATACACAAGTTCTAAATGACCATCCGGACCTTTCAGAATCGATGATTTTTTGAAAAAGTCCGTTTATCCAAAAGTCAACTATTTTTCTCTTAAGCCAAATTTTCATAGAAAGTCACCCGAATCAAATATAAACAACTCAAGAAGCATGTCAATAGTCCGCTCGAGTCAAAAGTGAGCTAACCAAGCTCGGGAAAGGGTCAAAATGGTCGGAGATGCAATAACGATGCAATGCAGAAGACTATCACTTAGTGATTCGTTCTTACACTTACCTTCATATGGATCACCACCTCACACAACACAACACATTCATAAGAGATGCATAATGCAACATGACAGACTGACAACACCTAATCATAAGGACATCGAACTATGAAATGTAATGCAATGCAAATGCGATGCAAAGGCCATAAATCACGTTGTAAATACATGCTAACTGAAGTCATTGCTCAGTAGTCATGACCTGCAGGGGACCCATGGCGTCCATGTATCAATCGTTCCGGACTCACTCCTCGGACTCGAGCGACAATCATGGCCACATATTCACCCCCGGTCAAATGTGCCTTTTTATATGTGTAAATATATTTAACCTTACATCAACTCCAATGCTCAATTATCACATGGTACCACATATTCGTTCCAACTCGTCCATAGGCCAAAAAGCGTAACTGATGCTTACTCAGACTACCTGCTCCATGCATTACCTCGTAACCACATGCAATATATGCAATGATGCACATGAATGAAAATAATGTTACGAGTTATGCCCTTAATGGGCGTAGCACTATTATGCCTTCCTTCAATCCACCCAATGCAATCCTCTTTATTAACAAGAACGATAATCATATGAATAATTCAATATACTTGACAATAAATACGGAAATCAAATATACCTAGGAATAATTTCTCTAAACAATGGAATACCCCTTTTTTAACCACGACAAATAACCACTTCATATTTTGTAAAGGATAAACATCATAATAGAAGCATTCAGTACCCAATTATATACTCATTGTTACCATAGTTACTATTTACGCAAAACTTACGTTTCATAGTAAATATATCCAATCAAACTTCGTGTCCGAAGACGTAATCATACAAATCTCCCGTCAACTCTATATGTATATACAATTCACTAATCAAAGTCTAACTCAAGTAAACCGTAACTTACCTCGATGACGAAAAGCTATTTGAATTTCCATGAAATACTCGCCTTCCTAGCTCTTATCTGAATCCATGAGAGATGATAGTTGTAGGGAAGGATGTGGATAATGTTGGAGAAGCCTCTTTTCTTGGTGTCAAGGGTTTTTCATCTTGTGAAAACCTAATACCAGCCTTGGAGGGTCTTTTATTAAAAAGGAGGGTGAAATATAAACTGAGTACGTGAAAAACGCGTCTACCGATCCGTGAAGTCCGCTGCAGCCGACATCGCTTTGCTATAGTTGGACCGCTGTAGCGATACCTTGGTCACTATAGCGGACCGTCTTCTGCCCTGGGCCCACAATTTTAACTCTTTCCGAAACTGATTTTTCCCCACTAATAATCATTTAAACACCCCATGGGGCTTACTACTTAAGATCGTAGACCTATATTGGGCATGGGTTCTCGAAGTATTAAATAACCACCGGGCGGGTCATTTCACCAAATACCAATTAAACCAATGTTCATCCCCGAAGGACGTGGAGTGGGGTAATGGTCATGCTCCTAGACCTTACACCATAGGAGGCAGGATTTCGAGTTATCGACCGAAAAGGAGAAATTACAACAAAGCTGGAAAAGTGTGGCCCGATACAGCAGTCAGCCGACCACTATAGTGTTACCACAGTAGCGGTAAATCCACCGCAACAGCGGTACTCGGGAAGTTTTAAAAAGTGGGGTGAATTCCATTCACCCCTACTTCATATTCATTTCCATAACCGAAAAACTACTCCCCTCCCATGAATTTTCTCCCCCTTTTCAACTATTTAGACCCTTCATCCCCCTCTCTACTCCCCTTTTAACCACCCTACCCCCTTCATTTCTTAATACACTACTCACATCCTAAGGAAAAGAGAAAAATCTCCTTGTATCCCCAGTCTCATTTTTATTGCAAAGCTTGCAGATCTTTCACTATTTCAAGGTATGTACTCTTTCTCATTGTCCTACGACTTGGCTATGGCCTTGTATTTCAAAATTTCCATGCCTAAGTTGCCAGATTAGAGAAAATTTTGGGTTCTTTGAACAAGGGTTTTTGATTTCTTGCGGTGGAAAGTTCTTGGATCATGAAAGGTTATTTCGTCATTCATACTGCTCTTGCATCACTTTATACGAAAGATCTGCTTAAAATAGGGTAGTTTACGTTGGGTTGGGGATTTTGGTACTGATGCAAATTTTGATGTTCTTGCTCAAATTTTTTGGTGCTCATTGTAGTTGGAATAGGGCGTTATAGGTTGTAAGAGTCATGCATGCTATCATAGTACTTGATCCTCGCCAAAAATGTAGATACTATGGTGAAAATTCAGGTTTTCTAAAAGTTGGGTTTTTTAGGGTTCCGTACTAGGAAAGACGGGTCCGCTGCGGCGGCCCTCCCAACACTACAGCGGTACCGCTGAGGCATTGGTGTGTCACTGGGAGGGGACCTTATTTGGGTGGTACCCGTTGTAGCGGGCACCTGCTCGCTATAACGAGCCTGGTACAGTGATGGGGCGATGCCAAGGCCGGGCCTTGTCCGCTGTAGCGGTCCTTTCGTAGCTATGGCAGCTTTGCCGCAATGGTCATCCAACAGCCACAGCGAAGCTGCCTGAGGCAAAACTCAAAGGTCGGGTTTTTCAACTAATTCATGCATGCCCTATCACTATTAAATCTTTGTGCCACATTATTCTAACTCGGTCTTCCCTTTTCAGGCTAACTCTTTCATTTTGCTATGGCGAATCCATAGCAACAACAATACCAATAACCATAACAACAACAATAACCACCAGCTGCCCCCATATATGTTAGGTTCGCCTCCCATACTTGCAAGAGGTGTTACATGGAACAGCAGACTAAGGGCCTACTCCATGAGCGGGCCTTCCTTATGGACCGGGTGGAGGAGCTGGCCCCGGAGTTCTATCAACTCCTACATCAGATGGGTTGGGGTATGTTAGTCGAGGAGCCAGGGGATATTAACTGCAACTGGGTTACGGAATTCCATACCATGCTCCCTATAGTTGATTGGACTGCCCAGAGCTGGAAATCACTATTAGAGGGGTCAACGTAAAGGTTGGTGCTGAGGCCATCAATGCTATTCATGGGTTGCCCAACCATTCACAGGCTGAGCTTAGGGCTAAGGACCATGAGGGAAATGGGTCGTGGTTGGTGAGGATACTACTGAAGGAGTCTAAGTGGAAGAATACTATATGGGGTGTTACTCGTTCTACATTAAGAGCCGTCACTTTAATCCAGAGGCTCGGAGGTGGCTGAACCTCATTGCCCGATGGCTTCACCCTTTGAGCAATACTACTGATGTCACTTACCTCGAGCCTTTGTGGTTGCTTGCATTTTGGATGGCGTGCCTGCGAATGCAGGGATACAGGTGATTGAGGAGTGGCAGAGTTTTATGGCCAAGGCTATCCCGAGCTTGATGTTTCCCTCCCTAATTGCCCACTTATGCCATAGTATTGGGGTGCCCTTAGAGCCTGGCGACTGCTATGCTGAGTGAGATGTCCCTTATAACCTATTGATCGTCAATGGACCACAGGGCAGGGCAAGAAAAGGTAGGTTGTCTCGGACGACGATGAGGACAGCGATAGCCAACAGGGCGGCGACCGAAGTGGTCATTCACACGCACCGGGTACCTTGGAGAGCATAAAGGTAGATATGGCTGCGGTGAAAGTGGCCAAGTGTCACGACCCAACTAGTGGCCGCGACGGGTACCCGGGGCTAACCACCGAGTACCGCTCGTTCTGTTAGTCATCATACTCATTTAACCCTCTTTTATCAAATTCATACTCAAATCGTGGGAAAGTCATATTTCCTTTGAAAACATAAATACTTTTATATACAAAATCCTTTCGGCCATCAAAATAATAAATATATACATAATAGCATCCCTGTGAGACCATATAACCCACACTACGTATCTACGAGCCTATACTGGAGTGCTAGGCATAAGGACGGGACAAGACCCCGTCATGCCCAAAATACATACACATGAATATACACAAAAGAATAATTATAGCACCTCTAGAACAATGGAGTGCTCTCTAATCAGCTACTGGCTCCTACGAGTCCGGATCAAGCTCACCTCCCTGTCTACCTGTGGGCATGAACACAACGTCCAAAGAAAACGGATGTCAGTACGAACATTGTACTGAGTATGAGAGGCATAAACAATAATGATACATCAATGAAATGAGAAGGTATCAAATGAGGAGCAATCTGTAACTGACAGTGCATCATATAAGAAATAGATCATGCTGTCTTACTCATACTCATAATCATATCATATATGCATAAATGTATAGGTATAAGCTGCCCATCCATATAGTTACGGTGTGATAATGTATAAGCTTCCCGTCCATATAGGTACGGTGTGATAATAATTAACCTGCGTCTAGGCCTCCCGCGTCCGGGGTATATGCTGCCCACTAGAGTGGTGTGTATATCTACCCGACCATATAGGTACGGTGTAATATCATCATCATATGATCATCATAATATGCTCATCATAATACATGCATGAAGACTCAAGGACAACTATACTTTATCGAGGTGACGTAAGGTCGTGATCCCCCGATTTCATTATTGAGCATTCATAAGCATTCTGTTTCAACTTGAAGGAAGTAGTATATAAGGTGAGTGTGTACAATGCATAACATCATCGACTTTATGGTACTCTGCCTCACCTTGGAGGGACAACACATAAGATGAGTGTATACAATACATGACATACTTGACTTAATGGTATTCTGCCTCACCTTGAAGGAAAGGAGAGAGAGAGAGAGAGAGAGAGAGAGAGAGAGAGAGAGAGAGAGAATTCATGGAGAGAAAGGAGAATCATACAATCGGATTCATGCCATAGAAAGAAAGGACTAGCCTCACATACCTTTTATGTTTAACTAATCTATTGCTCGCTCGTTCTCCTTCGATATCCACGTTTCTACCATCAAGCGAATTCACATTAACATTAGTTAATCGACTATAAGAGTGCGTTACTATTTCTAGGGAAAATTGAGCAGCACTTCCTTTGTCTATACTACTTTCCCCATATTCTATATCAACTCCCAACGTTAATAACAACATTCACAATATAGCAACGACAATCATCATTTATCTATTTACCACAATTCACCACTTCCCTTCAATCTCTCCACAATTATAGTTATGGCTCACTATCGCGTTTTCTCATATAGAATACTCATTCCATGTTCTATAGGTCATTCATATCATGTTTGCAATCTCAACATACCAACATTCATGATTCATCCCAACCACTATTCAACAATGACACTATTCACTTATTTAAGACCCATTTTCTATGTTTTTCTACAATTCAAGTGTCTTAGCCTTCCAATACCTTAAAAAACATGGTATGGTCATGAAACTTAGAGAATGTTAGAGAGTGTTCTAGAGTTTTCTTGACTTATGGAGTGAAAATGAAATGAAATGAAATGAGAGAGAGGTCCCTTACATTAATTCACAATCTGTCCCGACCAGAACATACGGTCCGTATATTTTTCACTGACCGTATGTCTGGACCGTATGTTTTGCCTAGTGAAGTGTGCCATTTTGGGCTGAACCTATGGCTGGACATGCAGTCTGTGTATTTTATACGGCCAGTATGTCTGGCCGAATAATGTCCAGCTATCCGAGACTTGTTCTCGTCGACTCGTTTGATCTCCGATCCTTATGGAACCTTCTTGGCACTTGTTTAACACCTCAATACCAATCTAAGGGACGTCATTACTCGACTCTAAGATGTTATTACGCCATCATTAACGCATCGCTTAAAATTCCTACCCGACACATAACATATCCTTTACTTTGTTTGTCAAACTTCTTTCTTTTGGTCAAATGTCTTTCGATATCGATTAAAATCATCAAATGCTATTTCTTACTTATCCAAATCATCGTATACCTCGTACTCTTTTCTAGCCTATTCACTGTACGCTAACCGGGAATTTTTCAAGGTATAACATTCTCCCCGCCCCCCCCCCCCCCCTTTTGGAACATTCGTCCTCGAATGTTAAACACTCAGGATTCTACGCAAATTTCGCCAAAGTTTCCCCTGTGATATAGCACTACCATCCTGTCACAACAACCCATAATATCATTGCCTCATAGGGCCACAACATAATAGCAACATATCTATGGCCACACCCGACCAAAAGCATGAAAAGTAAGCGTCCATACCTCATAGTGTTATTGTTTCATCTCGAACCTCTTTTGAGGATTGAAATAAGTGCGGATAGGTGGATTTCATCTTCTCTTCCGCTTCCCAAGTCATTTCTTCCCGGTTGTTGTTTCGCCACAAGACCTTGACTGAGGCTACTTCCTTATTTCGAAGTCGTCGTACTTGCCTGTCTAGAATGGCAATGGGCACTTCTTCATATGCTAGCTTTTCTGTCACTTAGACATCATCAATCAGAACAATCCTCATGGGATCTCCAACACACTTGTAGAGCATCGAAACATGGGAGACTGGATGGACTGATTCAAGCTCCGAAGGCAAGTCCAATTCATAGGCTACATGACCCACCTTGCGGATAATTTTATAGGGTCCAATATATCTAGGACTCAACTTACCTTTCTTGCCAAATCTCATCACCCATTTCATTGGCGACACTTTCAAAAATACCTAATCATCAACCTGAAATTCCATGTCTTGCCAGCGATTGTCCGCATAAGACTTTTTGCGACTTTGGGCTATCAACAATCGGTCTCGAACCACCTTGACATTTTCTACTGCTTGCTGAATCAATTCAGGGCTATTACTTGTACCTCTCATATTTCAAACCATCCAAGCGGAGACCTGCATTTCCTTCCATATAAAGCATTATAAGGAGCCATTTGAATACTCAAATTCGATTAGAGGCAAATTATCATCCCAGCTACCACCAAAATCTTGTATACATGCCCGCAGCATATCTTCAAAAGTCTGTATAGTACGTTCTCCTATCCATCGGTCTGCGGATGAAATGTTGTGCTAAGCTTCACTTGGGTACCTAGACCTTCTTGGAAGGACTTCCAGAACTTGGCTGTAAACTGTGCTCCTCTATCTGTGATAACGGATAGTGGAATACCAAGGAGTCGCACAATTTCCTTGAGATACAACCTTGCATAGTCTTCCGCTGAGTATGTGGTTCTGACTGGAAGAAAATGAGCCGCTTTCGTGAGTCTGTCCACGATCACCCATATAGAATCATACCTGCCTCGAGAACGAGGTAACCCCACGATAAAATCCATATTGATCACTTCCCATTTCTAAGTAGGGATTTCTATGGCTTGCAATAATCCTCCTGGATTTTGATGTTCGATCTTTACTTGGTGGAAATTTAGACATTGGGCTACAAATTCTGTTATGTCTCTCTTCATGCCATCCCACCAATATATTAGCTTGAGATCGGGATACATCTTATTTGCACCTGGGTGAATAGAATACCTGGAATAATGTGCTTCTTCTAGAATTCATCGGCGCAATTCTGCCACATTTGGCACACATCACCTGTCTCGGTATCTAAGAATTCCATCCGTGGAAACATCAAATGGGGACTTCTCTTTTTCATAAGATATGTCTCTGTAATGGCTCAACTGAGGATCTTCATTTTGCTGCTCTTTAACTTCCGTATCCAAGGACGAAACTGTGGGATCGTTAATACTAATCCCTGCATTACCTGAATCAATTACACGTACTCCAAAATTAGCTAGCTGGTGAAGCTCATGAGTCATCTCTTTCTTTTCCGGAGGGACTTCGTATAAGCTGCCCATTGACCGGCGGCTAAGCGAATTGGCTACTATATTTTCCTTTCCGGGGTAGTATAAAATATTCACATCATAATCTTTCAATAACTCTAACCACCGCCTCTGTCGCAAATTTAACTCTTTCTGTTTGAAAATGTAATGAAGACTCTTGTGATCTGTATAAATATCGACATGCACTCCATACAAGTAATGTCTCCACATTTTCAGTGCATGAATAACCGCAGCCAATTCGAGATCATGAGTTGGGTAGTTCTTTTCATGTTTCCGAAGCTGTCTCGAGGCATAAGCAATGACTTTACCATGCTCCATCAATACACACCCTAACCCAATGCCAGAAGCATCACAATACACGACATAACCATCTGGCCCTTCTGGGAGTGTTAAGACTGGAGCTGAGGTTAATCTGTCCTTCAACTCTTGGAAGCTGTGTTCACAAGCATCATTCCATTGAAATTTAACTGACTTCTGAGTTAGTTTCGTCAATGGGGTTGAAATAGAGGAAAATCCCTCTACAAACCTTCTATAGTAGCCTGCCAATCCCAGAAAACTACGGACTTCTGTAGGCGTCGTAGGCCTTGGCCAAGTCTTCACAGCGTCAATTTTCTGAGTGTCGACTCGAATGCCATGATCTGAAATAATATGGCCCAGAAATGTTACAGAATTCAGCCAAAACTCGCACTTTGAAAATTTTGCATACAATTCTCGGGGTCGAAGAATTCCAAGGACAATACGCAAATGATTTGCGTGTTCTGATTCTGTGCGATAATACACCAGAATATCATCAATAAATACTATCACAAATAGATCCAAGAGATGCCTGAATACATTATTCATCAAATTCATGAACACTGCCGGAGCATTAGTCAATCCAAACGACATTACTCGGAACTCGTAGTGGTCATATCTCGTTCTGAAAGCTGTTTGGGGAATATCTTCTTCTCTAACCCTGACTTGATGATAACTCGACCTCAAGTCTATTTTAGAAAACCACTTGGCACCCTGTAGTTGATCGAATAAGTCATTAATCCTTGGAAGAGGATATTTGTTCTTTATCGTCACTTTGTTTAACTGCCTATAATCGATGCACATTCGTAGAGATCCGTCATTCTTTCTCACGAACAAGACTGGTGCTCCCCACGGTGATGAACCGGGTCTAATAAATCCCTTCTCAAGCAAATCTTTCAACTGCGCCTTTAGCTCTTTCAACTCTGCTGGAGCCATTCGATACGAAGGAATAGAAATAGGTGTGGTGTCCGGCAACACATCAATAGCGAAGTCAATTTCTCTTTCTAGAGAAAGACCTAGAAGCTCATCAGGAAATACATCCGGAAATTCATTCACTACCGGAACTAATTGGAAAGTTGGCGACTTTGCCTTAGTGTCATAAACTCGGACTAAGTGATAAATATAGCCCTTGGCTATCATCTTTCTTGCCTTAAGGTAGGAAATAAACCTACCTTTCGGAGATGCTGCATTACCCTTCCATTCAAGCACGGGCTCTCCCGGAAATTGGAATCGAACTACTTTCAATCGGCAATCAACATTAGCGTAGCACGAGGCCAACCAATCCATACCCATATTTACATCAAAATCTAACATTTCCAGCTCAACTAAATCAGCTTTAGTTTGGCGGTCACATATCACAATTACACAATCTTTGTACACTTGTCTTGCTATCACGAGATCACCAACCGGAGTAGATACCTCAAAAGGTTTAATTGTCTCGGGTTTCACCCCAATACGACCAGCAACATATGGAGTAATATAAGAGAAAGTAGAACCCGGATCTATCAATGCATATACATCGTGGGAGAATATGGACAATATACCTGTAACCACATCAAGGGAGGACTTAAGATCCTGTCGTCCGGCTAAAGCATATACACGGGGCTGAGTGGCACCTGAAGTAGATGCTCCCCCTCGGCCTCTACCTCGACCTGCTAGAATGTGAGAAGTCTGCTCTACCGGGCGCACTGAAGAAGAACCGGCCACTGACCCTGTGGGCTGAATCCCAACTCTACCGCTCATCGATGGGTAATCTCTCATCATGTGCCCAACCTGGCCACAAGCATAGCAAGCATCCGAACCCTGGCGACACCGTTCGGAATGTAATCTACCGCACTGGCTGCAATGCGGTACTGGGGGTCTCCTCTGGCTATAATCTCCCCTAAATTGAGAATCTGGGGCCCTCGAACTCTGACCCTGTCCTGAGCGAAAGAAGCGATCAAATCTCCTACCCGTAAATCGAGGAGGTGCACTGGTCACTGACTGACCAGTGTGTCTAGAATAAGTCTGCCTCGTTCCCCCTCTATAATCACTGCCTTCCCCATAGATCTGGCCCTCTTGTTTTGTCTTCTATCGCTGTCACGATCACCTCTTTGTGGTTGCTGTCGTCCCTCTAAGTTCTGGGCATGGGCTTGTATTCTGGAAATATCCATCCCGTCTTGCAACGAAGCCGTCAAGCAATCTTTAAACAAATGTTGCCCCAAGCCACTCACAAATCTATGTACTCGATCTCCCATGTCGGCCAACATAGTCGGAGCATATCTAGCAAAAGAATTAAATTGAAGACTATATTCCCGAGCACTCATATTCCCTTGCTTCAAATTTAGAAATGTATCCGCTCTAGCTCGGCGGACCTCGGGTGGCAAATAGTGACGAATGAAAGCATCTATGAATTCTTGCCACACGAGAGGAGGCACATTTTCTTTTTTCGACGCTATCCAATTATTATACCATAATACCGCTACATGTCGGAGTCTATAAGATGCGAACTCCACGGATTCAGTTTCGGAGGCATGGAAATCCTCAATGTTCTTAGCATCTCATCAATAAAACCTTGCGGGTCTTCATTCGGCTTTGACCCGAAAAACTCCGGAGGATTTAGACTAATAAAATCACGGGCTCTGGTACTAGCTGCCCGATCACTTGGACCCACGTTCTGCCGCTGTGCCTGGGCGGCAACCAACTGTGTCAGTAAATGAATGGCCTCGGTCACTTGTTGACCCGAAGCACTCGGTGGAGGAATTGGAGCTGAAGGTCGCCTTTGTTCTTCCACATTAGGCGGGGTGGAGGAAGTATTAGATGGAGCCTCATTTTGTGACTCGCCCTCTTCTATATTCATCGGAGGTTCTCTTTCCACCCGCCTTTTTGTCGTAGTCTTGCCCTTTCTGGGCTGCTGTAGCTTTTCCTTTTGGTGGCATTTTCTGAAATCACAACACACTATTAGGGAGGATAAAATCTTATACACGACTCTATCGCACGATCTCATAAGAAGAAAGATGGTCATTTTTCCTAAATGCCCTATAGCCTCTTGTTTATTAGCGTGGCGCGCAACACGCCATAAACAAGACTCTACTAGACACGGCTCGTAGACACTTCCTAGGACTGAACTGCTCTGATACCACTTTTGTCACGACCCAACAAGGGGCCGCGATGGGTACCCGGGGCTAACCACTGAGCACCGCTCGTTTTGTTACTCATCATACTCATTTAACGGTCTTTTATCAAATTCATACTCAAATCGTGAGAAAGTCATATTTCCTTTGAAAACATAAATACTTTTATATACATAAGCCTTTCGGCCATAAAAATAATATATATATATATATATATATATATATATATATATATATATATATATATACATAATAGCATCCTCGTGAGACCATATAACCCACACTGCGTATCTACGAGCCTCTACTGGAGTGCTAGACATAAGGATGGGACAAGACCCCATCATGCCCAAAATACATATATATGAATATACAAAAAAGAATAATTATAGCACCTCCGGAACAATGGAGTGCTCTCTAATGAGCTACTGGCTCCTACGAGTCCGGATCAAACTCACCTCCCTGTCTACCTGTGGGCATGAACACAATGTCCAAAGAAAATGGACGTCAGTATTAACATTGTACTGAGTATGAGAGGCATAAACAATAATGATACATCAATGAAATGAGGAGGCATCAAATGAGGAGCAATCTGTAACTGACTGGGAATCATAAAAGAAATAGATCATGCTGTCTTACTCATACTCATCATCATATCATATATGCATAAATGTATAGGTATACGTTTCCCGTCCATATTGGTACGGTGTGATAATGTATAAGCTGCCCGTCCATATAGGTACGGTGTGATAATAATTAACCTGCGTCCAGGCCTCCCGCGTCCGGGGTATAAGCTGCCCACTAGAGTGGTGTGTATATCTACCCGACCATATAGGTACGGTGTAATATCATCATCATATGCTAATCATAATATGCTCATCATAATATATGCATGAAGACTCAAGGACAACTATACTTTATCGAGGTGACGTAAGGTCGTGATCCCCCGATTTCATTATGGAGCATTCATAAGCATTCTGCTTCACCTTGAAGGAAGTAGTATATAAGGTGAGTGTGTACAATGTATAACATCATCGAATTTATGGTAATCTGCCTCACCTTGGAGTGACAACACATAAGGTGAGTGTATACAATACATGATATACTTGACTTAATGGTATTGTGCCTCACCTCGAAGGAAATAATGTGTGAGGTGAGTGTATACAAAATACGACATCATTAGCGTTATAGGGACGTCATAACATCATCATCATTGGACTCATAACATATCTCTTATCTCATATAGCTATTAATGATCATAGACTCTTGACCTTCCGGTATATATATATATATATAGAGAGAGAGAGAGAGAGAGAGAATTCATGGAGAGAAAGGAGAATCATACCATCAGATTCATGCCATAGAAAGAAAGGACTAGCCTCACATACCTTTTATGTTTAACTAATCTATTGCTCGCTCGTTCTCCTTCGATATCCACGTTTTTACCTTCAAGAGAATTCACATTAACATTAATTAATCGACTATAAGAGTGTGTTACTATTTCTAGGAAAAATTTAGCAACACTTCTATTGTTTATACTACTTTCCCCATATTCTATATCAACTCCCAACGTTAATGACAACATTCACAATATAGCAATGACAATCATCATTTATCTATATTTACCACAATTCACCACTTCCCTTCAATTTCTCCACAATCATAGTTATGGCTCACTATTGCATTTTCTCATATATAATACTCATTACATGTTCTATAGGTCTTTCATAATATGTTTGCAATCTCAACATACCAACATTCATGATTCATCCCAACCACTATTCAACAATGACACTATTCACTCATTTATGACCCATTTTCTATGTCTTTCTACAATTCAAGTGTCTTAGCCTTCCAATACCTTAAACAACATGGTATGGTCATCAAACTTACCTTGGATGATGGATGAACAAGCCTTGAATGGAAATACTCTTCTAGCCCAAAAACCCTATTTCACTTCTCTTGGGATTTCTCGGCATGGATGACTTTCACTAGGTTTCATACACTTGTTTTCATGGATTGAAGTAGTTGATCATGGATTTCCTTTGATTTTCTTGTGGATGAATGTTAGAGAGTGTTCTAGAGGTTTCTTGACTTGTGGAGTGAAAATGAAATGAGAGAGAGGTCTCTTATATTAATTCACAATCTGTCCCGACCAGAAGATACGAACTAACATATGGTCCGTACATTTTTCACTGACTGTATGGCTGGACCGTATGTTTGGTCCAGTGAAGTGTGCCATTATGGGCTGAACCTACGGCGGGACATACGGTCCGTTTATTTTATACGGCCAGTATGTCTGGCCGTATAATGTCCAGCTATCCGAGACTTGTTCTCGTCGACTCGTTTGATCTCTGATCCTTATGGAACCTTCTTGGCACTTGTTTAACACCTCAATACCAATCTAAGGGACGTCATTAATCGTCTCTATGACATTATTATTCCATCATTAACACATCGCTTAAAATTCCTACCAGACACATAACATATCCTTTACTTTCTTTATCAAACTTCTTCCTTTTGGTCAAATGTCTTTGAATCTCTATTAAAATCATCAAATGCTATTTCTTACTTATCCAAATCATTGTATACCTCGTACACTTCGCTAGCCTATTTACTATATGCTAACGGGGAATTTTCCAATGTGTAACACCATGATGGGGTTGGACGGCCTTCTATGGAGGTCGGGTCGTCTAGTCGTGCCGCTGGTGGGGCTATTTCATTCCTGACTAGATCAAGAGTTATATAGATGCCCAGACCAAGATGGGGGACACTGTGAAAGCCTTGCAAGGCGCCTATGGATCTTTGGCCCAGTCCTATGTGGATCTCCGGGAGGACTTAGACCAAGAGAAGAAGAAGAGTCGTGCTAGGGACAAGTTGTTCATGAGATAGTAGAAAGGGGTCAAAAGCCTTTTAAAGACCCTGGTCCCGAAGGCGAAGTATCCCAAGGTGACCATCAGAGATGCCCCTCAGTTCCCCTTCTTAAGTGCGTCTGGGTTCGGTAGAAAGGACTCTAGTGACTCGGAGGATGGTGGTGACGAGACGACTAGCCAAGGAGTGGCTGAGAGATCCCCCCTCTTTTATATCAGCTTTGGTTATCCCTTGCCCTTGCAGGGTTTGTTCTTCAAACATATTCTTGGTTTTTGTTTGTTTTGGAATTATTGGATATTTTTATTTTTGTTGTTTTTGGTGTGGGTGCCCCAGTTTAAGGGCACTCGTAAGACAATTACCCTAGTCAGACGGATGTTTTTATGCAGGTATTTGCTTTGAAATTGGGTACTTCTTGACTTTTATTGATGAATGAACAGGTTGGGAAAATAGGGAACAGAGAGAGGGGTTTACTTGTCTATGGTACCTCTGCGGTGGTTACGCTATGGCGAAGACAATCTCGCTATAGCGGGACTGTGCAGAAACTTGGGTCCGCTATAGCGGACTGAAACTTGTTATAGCGAGCCCGTTGTAGATGTCTCCACACAGCCGCAGCAGCAGGGTCAGTGGGCGAAAAATTTTGCCCACCAATTCAGGTCACGTAGGGGGATCGCTTGTTTGCTTAGCACATACCAACACGATTTTCACCTAACGAGTATGAATACGCTATTGACTTACTAATCCTCCTAAAATAAGCACACAATTCGTAACACTTAATAGTGCACGTGATTCCTGTTTGTTCACACAATTGACATGTACCTACTCATAGAAGGTCTTCCTTGAGTCAATATATAGAGACACCAATAGGAATCGATTGATACTAATTAGCCCATCAAGATACCAATTAGAATCAACCAGATACCAATTGGATTCAACTAGGAGACGGCATATTTGGAGTAGCACAATAGAATGAATGAAGGAAAACTTCTGGATGTCCCACAGCCTCTTGCGGACGGGTACGGATGTCATCGTACCATTCCACAACACTATACTGGACATTTGCTCTTGTACTTGTGAAACCAATAACCTAGGCTTTGATACCAACTGTCATGACCTCAACTTACGGGCCGTGTGGGCATCTACCATATTACTGACTAGTAGGCGAACCCTTACCAACCAACCCAATATTCAGCTAGTTTTAATAATAATGAATTCTTAATGATCACAAATTTAAAAGTAAATGCACATACAATCTCTGTTATTGACACAAGAAAACTAAAAACTCCCCGGTATCTAATCTAGACAGGTACAAGAGCTCCTATTACACAAGGATAAAAACAAATGACACGGCCTCTGCCTGAAATGAGATGAGTGAGACTGTAGGAAGATGTCTGGTACTCCACACGAAGAAACTTTAACTTAAACATGCAATATACCTACACCCAAAAAAGGTGTAGCAAGAGTAGTATCAGTATACCACACGTACTGGTAAACATCATAGGTCAACTAAGATTAGTTCACGCAACGCAGTATAAAGTCAATAGGATAAGCAGATAAGTCAACAAGCCCTCAACACTCCCAATATAGTTTATTACACCGATACGAACTCACCTCTCTACTTTCTGTCAATTCGGTTCTCTTATTTCCACAGTATTACCGGTTATATGACTAGTCAAATGTAGCCCTATTTCGTATTCCTTTTAGCCAATTAATTAAGTCTTACCTTTTCATTTATACTAACATCTAATTCCTGATTTTCAACCTTAGAGCTTTCCATCCAGTTCACTTACTAAGACATCATGCATCCACGAAACATACTTACCACACATCTACCAAACATGGGACTCCCTAAGTCCATTAGACTCAATGCAGAAGACTACCACTAGTAATTCGTTCTTACACTTACCTTCATATTAATCACCACTTCACACAAATCATAAGAGATGCACAATGCAATATGACAGACTAACAGCACTCTATTATGAGGACATCGAAGTATGAAATGAAATGCAATGCAAATGCGATGCGAAGGCCATAAATCATGTTGTACATACATGCTAACTGATGTCATTGCTCAGTAGTCATGACCTACAGGGGACCCATGGCGTCCACGTACCACTTGTTCAGGACTCACTCCTCAGACCCGAGTCACAATCAAGGCCACATCCTCACCCCCGATCAAATGTGCCTTTTTATATGTGTAAATATATTTATCCTTACATTACCTCTAACACTCAATTATCACGCGGTACCACATATTCGTTCCAACTCGTCCATAGGCCAAAAAGCGCAACTGATGCTTACTCAGACTTCCTACTCCATGCATTACCTCGTAACCACATACAATATATGCAATGATGCCAATGAATGAAAATAATGTTACAAGTTATGCCCTTAATGGTCATAGCACTATTATGCCTTCCTTCAATCCACCCAATGCAATCCTCTTTATTAACAAGAATGACAATCATATGAATATTTCAATATAGTTGACAATAAATACGGAAATCAAATATACCTAGAAATAATTTCTATAAACAACGGAATACCCCTTTTTAACCACGACAAATAACAACTTCCTATCCCGTAACGCATAAACATCACAATAGAAGCATTCAGTACCCAATTATATAATTTCTGTTACTCTAATTACTATTTACGCAAAACTTACGTTTCATAGTCAATATATCCATCAAAATTTAGTGTCCGAAGAACGAATCATGCAATTTCCCGTCAACTCTATATGTATATACGATTCACTAATTAAAGTCTAACTCAAATAAACCGTAACCTACCTCGATGACGAATTGCTATTTGAATTTCCATGAAATACTCTCCCTCCTAGCGCTTATTTGAATCCATGAGAGATGATAGTTGTAGGCAAGGATGTGGAGAATGTTGGAAAAGCCTCTTTTCTTTATGTCAAGGGTTTTTCTTCTTGTGAAAACCTAAGAGCAGCCTTGGAGGGATTTTTATTAAAAAGGAGGGTGAAATATAAGCTGAGTACAGAAAAAATGCGTCTACTGATCCGTGACGTCCACTGCGGCGGATGTCGTTTCGCTATAGCAGGACCGCTGCGGCGGTACCTTGGCCACTATAGTGGACCGTCTTCTGCCCTGGGCTCACGATTTTTAACTCTTTCCGAAACTGATTTTTTCCCACTATTAATCATTTAAACACCCCGTGGGGCTTACTATTTAAGATCGTAGACCTAGATTGAGCATGGGTTCGCGAAGTATTAAATAACGATCTGGCGGGTCGTTACACTTAAATGTTTAAAAAATAGATGATCACAGTACTTTAGCATTCCATTGCATTCAAATAGGATCATCATCTGATTTAAAGGTTCACTAAATTACTATAATGACTCATATAATCACATTCTTGTCATATTTAAGTATCAGCCAGAACAGGAAACCTCAACATCTAATAGAGTACACAAAAGCCTGTTTCAACAACATCAATACATTATTTAAAACACATACACTCGGTCTATATCAACAACCATTAAAACATGCACTTTAAAAATAAGGGAAGTAATCTCCACATTCAAACAAACTAATGAACCTTAACATTGCCCAATCAGCACATTATCATTTAGTTAAACCAAAGGCAGTCCAACAACCAACTAACATCAACAGGCTACTATCACATAAACTAATTACTAACCTATAACAAAATAAGTAAAAAGGATAGAATATTACCTTTTAATAGTGCAGCCTTGGTCAAAATCGAATTTGGAAGTCCTCTGTGCTTCCAAGACCACACTTAGCCACACAAACTCGAAAATAGAAGGAAAATAAACTTTTAAAACTCAGAAAACCTCAAACTAGTCGAAGTTTTAAAATTTGTTTACTTAAGAGGCTTGAAATTCAAAGTTTCTAGCCTTCTTTTAATTTCCCCAATTTGTCTGACCTCTCAAAACTCTTTTTTCAAACTTCTAACTTTCAAAAAAAAAAAAACTCGAACTTTTTGAAACTCGTTTTTTTTTCTTCTCCAAAACTTCTTTTTGTAAAGGGGGTTGGGGTTCCAAAAATCGTCCAAAGTTTTAAACAAACGATGTGGGACAAACATATTTTCTCCAAAATTAGCCTTTGTAGGCCTTTACACGGCTAAGATTATCTCGAATCAACAATGCATGGTCAGATCTGAGTCATGCTTGACTCAATCTGACATATCTTTGGTCAACCAATGACATTCAAGCAAAGTACAACAACAAAACACATAAATCACATAACAACGAAAAAAATAAAGTAAGGGGATGATTTAGTACCGCGTTTGGACAAAATTTCACGAAATTAAGTGAAACATTAAATGTTTTCACTACAATAGACTTGGAAAAGCTGTGCTCATCTGGTACACTCTGTATTTTTTCCATTCTTGGCAGAGAGAGAAGAGGGAAACTCGAGGCAGGGCTAGGGTTACACAAAAGAGGAAGAGAGAGAAAGGGGAGGGGGATAAAAGGATCTTTGGGAAAAAATGAAATGAAGGAAAGGGGCGTATACCCCCTTATCTGTATTAAGTGGTTGGGCCGGGTCTCAGCTTGGCTTGTGATGGGCTCGGTCCCAACCTTAAGGAATTAAAAAGGCTGGCCCTTTTCTTTTGTATACATATATATGTATCCTAAGTGTATACATGTATATGTATACCTCGTGTATACATGTATATGTATACCTCGTGTATACATATATATGTATACCTGGTATATATATAAAAAAGGATAATTAAATAAAGATTAAAATTGGTGATATTTTAATTATAGTTAAAATTTGGACATAATTAACCTATTAAAGTAATTAATTAAAAACAATTTGGCCAATTGTGCTAATGGTCTTAAAATTGCGAATATGGCCCTAATGGATTCTGATCCAACTAATTACTTCAATTATGGCCAAATTTGGCCTTAATGGATTTTAATTTAGCTGGTTATTTCAATTATGGCTATATTTGGCCTAATTAGCTGGTTTGAAAACTAAATTGCATTAATGACCTTAATTAATTTAAGCCAATGAATTTGGTTATTTCAATCAAGGCCATTGAGAGGCTAATTTTACAAAAATAACCCCAATTTCCTTGAACCTGAAAAGGTCAAATTAATTGTGGCCATAACAAAAATAATTAAATAATTTAAACATCAATTTGCAGCAAGGAACACTTAATTGACTAATTAAAATATTTATAGATAATTATAGATAAATTTTGAAAAATTACACAATTATGCAAAATTAAATATTAAAGGGTGAAATGGTCAATTATTTAAATTACTCAAACTCCATGGATTAAATGGAATAAAGTATTTTCTAATTTTGATTTTTGACAATTTTAACAGTTAAATGAATGATTATTATTTTCTTAAACCAAATGCCTTCTTTTTCTTTGATTAAATCAAATAAGTATCTCATAAATGTCATAAAATTCCAATTAATTTCTAAACAACTTTGTGATGTCATGAAAAACCTTTCATCAATTTAAAGGAGCAAAATATTGTTCTGAAAAAATTATAAAAATCATTTAAACCCTTTAAGGTGCATAGCTTATTTTATTCATTTTCCAAGGACTCTGAGTAATTAAACTAAATTATGGGAGGTCTAAAATTAGGTGTTAACAACTTTCCCATCGCTGTTCAGGGATGTCGGGACCATTCGTAAGCAACGAAATTTAACTAACCCTAATTTTTTACTGACCCACCTCATTCCACCCTTCATCTTCATGCAATTTTCACATACGTGGTTGGACCCTGATTTTTGGGTTTCCTACATATCTCAGGTTATATGAGAATTTAGGCCACTTGTAATTCGACTCAATTAAAAACTTTTAAGTGATTCAAAAGGAAATTCCTAAGACCCTCAGTGTTGCGATTGGGATTCTTCCGGACCAGTGTTACAATGTGACCGATCCTCGGGTCTTGAGTTCGCCTACATATCCCTGGTCTTTGGGAATCAGGTCACGTGTAGTTCGATTTGTTAGAGAAGAGTATGTCCCTTATACAGGAATACTTTCAAATTTCTCGGTGTGTGTCCGACCGGTCGCGGGTTTTTTAGCAAAGAAAATAAAAACAAGAAAAATTATGGCTGAATCTGAGACTAGATGGCTACCAAATCCTGGCCGGAGAGCTTGACTCTCATGGGCACCCTATTCTGACCGGCTGCGTAAGAAAAAGTTTCACGTTTGCTCCGCGATTTGTCTGGATCTCGTTCAGCAAGCTTGCTTCTTTCTGGAGGCTGTGTGCCTTTTCCCCAGATTTGACAATATGCAGATATATTTCGTGGAATTTTAGATGAATACCCCTCTTGGTTGTTTGTATGAATTACCCTCTTGGCAATTTGATATGAATGGCTCTCTTGGCAGTTTGTATGAATGCCCTTTTGGCTTGTTTGAATGAATGGCCCTCTTGGCAAGTTGAATGAATGGCCCTCTCGGCAGTTTGATATGAATGGCCCTCTCGGCAATTTGACATGAATGGCCCTTTTAGCTTGTTTGAATGAATGACCCTCTTGGCAATTAGATTGAATGGCTCTTTTGGCAGTTTGTATGAATGAATGGCCCTCTTTGCAATTTGAATGAATGGCCCCCTTAGCAGTTTGTATGAATGGCCCTCTCGGCAGTTTGATGAATGGCCCTCTTGGCTTGTTTAAATAAATGAATGGCCCTCTTGGCATGCAGATGACAATTATGGCCGTCGTGGCTAGATAATATTTCTTTCATCAGTTGTATTCTTTGTTCACCCTTGTGGATAGATAGTCTTTTCGTGATTGTCACGACCCTTTTGATCGTATATATCTTTATGCTCATCAATCATGACCCTCTTGGTCTGATATATATTTGTTGTTCACTCTCTGGGTGACCCTTTGGTCGGATTCGTCTTTACCCTCATTTGCTCGATGACCTTTGCGGCCAGATGTGTCTTTATTACCTATTTTTGTCGTAACCCTTTTGGTCTTTCTCTACTGGGCTGAGCTTTGCCTTTCGCCTTTGTTGTGAGTAAACTGGTTGGCGATGTGCTTGCTGCGCTGTAAAAAAAAAACTTGCATCCACAGAAAAATTGTGAGTTTCCTAAGAAGCCGATTAGCGTTGTTGTCTTCCAGCTTGGTGTCTCCCCTTGATGCTCCTTCGAACCCTCTTGGGCTCAGTACTTCGAGAGATGTTTCTGGGGATGTAATTATGCTATATATATATATATTTAATTCAAAGTAAAACTTTACAAAATGTATGTTGCTTTTTTCCTTTAAAATAAATATTTGTTTTGTTTTTTATGTGTCATGACGTGTGTTTTCTTCGAATGAGGTCTTCCGATTCTTCCCAGAGGTATTATTGCGGACTTTCGCATTGGTATAATTTTTGAGATCTTTCTCAAATGTTCTGTCCTGGTTTCAGGATTTGCTCTGAGCGACCCTTGCTTTGTCTTGCTATGCAGGAATTTTTGAGGTCCCCTAAAAAATGTTGCCCTAGTGTATTGCTTTACTTTGTCTCTTTCCTTGTCGATTGTTTCTGATAATTCTGCCCCAGTGTAGGGTTGATGTTGTTAGATTTTTGTGCTAACCTTTACAAGTTTGATCTTGTTGACTCTTCCTGTCTTATTGTCTCTGTGGCTTCCTAAAAGTTTCCTGGTTTTTCTTTTATGATGACCGAGCTCGAAAGAGCTTGCGTATCCTATCGCAGCAGGAATTCAGGTCGAACGTAGTTTGAAATAAACTAATTGAGTTTTGGTTTTACTAATAAAGCGACCGGGTCTGGTATGGACTGCCTACATATCCCACTTTAGGGAAGTCAGGTCATTGCGTAGTTTATTACATAGATGATTTATTTCTCCTATTCTATTGCAAAGTATGCTTACAAGCAAAGGGTACGATTACAAGGAACTAATAATGCGATGACAAGCAAATGGGATCCTAAACGTAGTATCTCTTGAGCGCGTCTATATTGATGGATTTAGACCGCTCTAGTCCATCCATCTTGGCTAGGACTACAACCCCTCCTGAGAGTAATTTCCTAACCATGTATGGTCCTTGCCAGTTTGGCGCGAATTTCCCTTTATATTCCTCTTTGTGAGGTAAGACTCGCTTGAGTACGAGTTGCCCAACCTGGAAGAGTCGGGTCTTAACCCGCTTGGTGAAGGCTCAAGATATCCTTTTCCTGTATAGTTGTCCGTAGCAGATTGACACAATCCTCTTTTCCTCTATCATGGCCAGTTGTTCATAACGATTTCTAACCCATTCTGCATTTTTTAGCTCTACCTCTTGGATGATCCTGAGTGAAGGGCTTTCCACTTCTGCGGGTATGACCGCTTTCGTACCGTAGACAATAAGGTATGGGGTTGCTTCAATGGAAGTTCAGGTTGTCGTTCTGTACCTCAAGAAAGCATAAGGCAATTGCTCGTGCCAATTCTTGCAGTTGTTGACCATTTTTCTCAGGATTCTTTTGATGTTCTTGTTGGCAGCCTCTACGACTCCATTCATATGTGGCTGGTAAGCGGTTGATGGATTTAGACCGCTCTAGTCCATCCATCTTGGCTAGGACTACAACCCCTCCTGAGAGTAATTTCCTAACCATGTATGGTCCTTGCCAGTTTGGCGCGAATTTCCCTTTATATTCCTCTTTGTGAGGTAAGACTCGCTTGAGTACGAGTTGCCCGACCTGGAAGAGTCGGGTCTTAACCCGCTTATTGAAGGCTCAAGATATCCTTTTCCTGTATAGTTGTCCGTAGCAGATTGACACAATCCTCTTTTCCTCTATCATGGCCAGTTGTTCATAACGATTTCTAACCCATTCTGCATTTTTTAGCTCTACCTCTTGGATGATCCTGAGTGAAGGGCTTTCCACTTCTGCGGGTATGACCGCTTTCGTACCGTAGACAATAAGGTATGGGGTTGCTTCAATGGAAGTTCAAGTTGTCGTTCTGTACCTCAAGAAAGCATAAGGCAATTGCTCGTGCCAATTCTTGCAGTTGTTGACCATTTTTCTCAGGATTCTTTTGATGTTCTTGTTGGCAGCCTCTACGACTCCATTCATACGTGGCTGGTAAGCGGTAGAGTTTCTGTGGGTGATTTTGAATTGCTCACAGATATCTTTCATCAAATGGATGTTTAGATTGGCACCGTTGTCTGTGATGATGGATTCCGGTACACCGAAATGACATATCAGATTGTTTTTGATGAAGTCGGCCATGACTTTCTTAGTTATTGATTTGTGGGAAGTTGCCTCTGCCCATTTACTAAAGTAGTCAATGGCGACTGCTGACACCTAATTTTTGACCTTTCATAACTTGTTTTGACTACCCAGAGTCCTTGAATATTAAACAGATTGAAATATGTATTTTTAGAAGTCAAAGTAATTTTATAAAATTATTTAGATAATTTTTTGCCAATTTTTTTCTTGATAAAGTAATTTCAATAATATTATAAATTAATTTAAGTATTTTACAATTATGATGTTTTGCTAAAATTAACCAAGAGAAAATAATTTACAACAATTATTTATTTAATTGCTGAAGTTGTCAAATTGCCAATTGTTAAGTATTTCACTCTATTTAATTCAAGGAAATTTATTAATTCAAATAATTAATAATTGTGCCCCTTGAATTTTAATTTCTGCATAATCAAGTCACATTGATAATTTTTAAATTAATCATAATTGATTTATATAACTAATTATGGGTATATTTGTAAATTGCTTATTATGTGTTAATTATGGCTATAATTGGAATAATCAATTAGTTAGTCAATTAGGGCCATAATTGAAATAACAAATTTCATGTTTTGGTTCAATTAAAGCCATGCTTGCCAATCCAGTTTATTTTATGAAATCAGCCATGTTTTTAAATTAATTGATTAATTAGTTTTAACTAAAATGCTTTAGTAATCAACCCTTTTACTTTTTTCCTACTTATTAATTTGCACATTTTGTCCTTTATACATGTATATACACTAATATATGTATTCGTATACTCTGTGTGTGTGTGTGTGTGCGCGCGCGTACAAAATGGGCCTGCCATTTCCTTTTTTTTAAGTTGGCTGAGTCCAACCCAACAAGGGCCAAACCCAGCCCAATAGCTTAAACATAAAAGAGCCAAGCTCATCCAAATAAACCCCAAGGGGTTGTGTTTGTTTCACTTCTGGAGGGTTTTAAACCCTACCGCCGCCTGGAGACGGCTCCCTCTCTACTACGTGTTTCCCCATTTTGGCAACTTTTCAGAGTGCCACAGGCATGGCACAGTCATGGTGGGTCTTTTTTGAGGAAAAACATTTAATGTTTCTTCCTCTTTCATCCAAAACCAAGCCAAATGAGGTATAACCTTTTTTTTTTACTCTACGTTTTTCATTACAACGATTATATGATTGAGAAACCTTAATGGGTTTTGTTGTATTTTATTTTGAATGGTTAATTTCTATTGGTCCTTGAGAGACCCTACAGATCAATTTTGTGTTGGCCGATTCTTGGCCTTTGATGTTTAAACTGATCAAATCTTAGCCCTACAATGCGAGATTGTGAGGAGAAAACCCAAACATTGGGTTTATCCCACATCTATGGACTTAGGGTTTAAGAGATTTAGGGATTCCTATATAAAGGGTTCTTTATTTGCATTTAAAGAGGGAAAAAAGGCGATTTTTGAAAGAAAAAATAGATCCCTTGCATATAAAAATCGAAATAACTAGGGTTTTGGCAAGTTTTCGTGGAAACCTTTATCTTTTAGTTTTAGTTTTAAAAAATTAAATAGTTGTGCTTGATGTGTGGCTGAGGGTGGAAGAAAATTTTCTTCAAGTTTATTCTTGGCTAGGTTGCGCATCAAAAAGGTGACTTTACTTCCCCTTAGTTATTTTTAGTTCATTTCAGTCATTTATGTATTATATTGCTTGTATGGCTTAATGTTCGTTATTTGTGATGTTGCTAGCCTTATGATGCTGGTTTTATTTTGGTTTAATCTTATTTGACTCTGTGGTTGTTTAGTCCTGGGTGCATTTAGAAGACTAAATATGTAGGCTTTTAGAATTCATTTGTGTGTCATTTGATTGATTATGAATTAAGTTTAGGTGAATAGCTTATTAATTATGTAAATATGTGTTTAATTTCTTCATGATCAGTGGTTTGAGTGTTCTTGTTAAGCCATGCTCCTTCTGGTTTATGATGGTTTGAAGTATGATCTATGTGTTCAAGAATTAATTAGTTATGAGTCTTTTTAAATCTAGAAGCTCTTAGTCTAATTATGTATGTTTAACTCTTGTCAGTTATATGTGATATAACCTAGAGTCTGCTTGATCTTGTTTTCACCTACTTGGTTTCCTGCTCATATGTTGTGGCAAGTTCATCAGGTGTATGTGTTTGGGTATTGATAACGCTAGTTTATTGGTATAGTGATGGCTTGGCTTGTTTCTCTTTTTATGGTAATAAGTCTGCTTTGAATAGGAATTTGTGGTACTCAACTAGTTTGAGTTACTTGTATTTAAAAAAAAAAAAGGTGACAGGACATGATTGGTCTGTCAGTGTCCCAGTTTGTGGATCTTGTTTGCTTTTAATATAACTACTGAGTGTGAAAATATTTTGTGGTATTGAGTCCTAGTTACTTGTTAGTTTATGAGCCTGAAAAGGCATGTTAGTCTGAGTCTAAGGGAATCTGAGGAGTATCATTAATCCCTTTTTAGTCTATCATATTAGTTCCTTTTGTGGTTAGGTGGTATGATGGATAGTTTGTGACTGAGGGGTGCATTTGGTTACAAACCATTCATTTAAAAAGGGAATTTGATACTGCCACATAGTATTTAATAAAAAAGAGGCTTATTACTTGCCTAAGTGTTCAAGTCATAACATGCTTGGAAAGATTATCATCTTGTCTCAATACTTATTTGGTTTTAGTGATGTTCAATTAATGTTTGGAGTCTTTGTCATGATAAGAACTGGTCTGTTTTAATATTTTGTTCAATTTAGGCCATGTGCAGTCATCATCTTCCTTGTTTGAATCTAGCTTTATGCTTTGCATAAGTCCACTTGTGAACTTGTGTTGGTAGGCATTCATGGTTGTTTGTTGTGTCCCTTTCCATTACACATGCCAGAGATTGTTATTAAAGAATTTAGTCTATGCACATCTATTTGGTCTGTTTTTGCCCCTTCTAAATCCTTGTAAGTCATTGAGTTTTGGTCCTTGTTTTGTTGGAATGTCCTAATTTGCAAGATTTGTTATAACATGATAGCCTTATTCTAGACCAACAATTTAAGGGTTAATTAATATGAAATACTTCCTGCTTTCTGATTGATTTCTGTTTTCAAAAGGGTTTTAAAAACTAGTAAATAACCAGGTTTAAAACCAAGTCCATCTTAATTTAAGACACTGTCTAAAATGAGGAACTTAAGCTTAGCTTACTTGGTAAGTTTCTTGTGTTTGGATATTGTGCATGGTTTGCATTTTTCTTGTTTAAAATGAGTTAAACACCTTTGGTTGAATGATGATCTGTTTGGGTTTTGAATTTGCCTTTGGGTTCCGGGTTGCTTTTTTGTGTTAGAAGTTTCTGCTGGGCAAAAGTGCTTAATTTGTAGTTGGTACTATTGGATTTTGAAACTTGAATATCTTGAGTCATTTAAGAACTGTCAAGCCTCTTTTTTGGTGAGACTCTTTGGCTATATTGATATTGAGATAGCCTAACCTAAGTAAATGACAACCTGTTATGTGGCTTGCTTAATCACTTCGTTTGGCTTAAATAGTCTTCACTTATTCACTAAGGTAAAAATAAGCACATGTCCTTCATAAAATACTGGTTTAAATTGTGCTTTACTGTTTCACCTCAAAGATAACTAAAGTAGAATTCTAGGCAGTTCACTTGAGTATATTAAAGTCTGCTAAGTGAGTATAGCAATCCTATTACTTTCTCATGTTGACAATTGATAGTTGATTTGAAACTTGGCTTCTTAGGGAGATGAACAAGTTCTTGAAACAACTACTTACTTGATAACTTGGGTGTGACACTTCATGTCTATTAATTGTTTCACTTTAGAGGTTAGTGACTCATTATTTAAATTCATGCCTTGTAGAATGCCTTCTTGAATTAATTAAGTGTAGATGCTATGAATGGGTTAGATATGATTCTATATCTATGAAACTATGGTTCATCATTTGCTTTGTCTTAACTGTATAAATAGATTACTTAAGCACTTCATTACTCATGATTGAATTTAGTAGGATATTGATGTTAATGTTAACGTAGCCAAATCTGTTTAATATATACCTAGACATATTGATTAGGAGGCTGTTTGTTGACACCATTTATGTACACTTCATCTCCCATAATACTGTGAGCCTAACACATAAGTGGAGAGGCAAACCAACACTTGGGGATGAACCTCAAACCTTCCCTGGTTTCTACCATGCTTGGGGTTCCTGGAAACCCCTTGGATCTTGTGTGGTATCAGGAACAAGAGGGTAAGAGTTTTCCCTTTTGGCCAGCCCTAATCTCTCCATGGTGTGTAAATCCATGGTACATTGGCTGGTGATGATGTATGATTATTTGATTAGCATTGTCCATTTTTGTTTTTGCTTAAGGGAGCCACTTTATGAGTCTATTTAATTACCCTTCAGTTCTGGGCTCTGAATTTGTTACTGCTTGGCTTATATAAGTTAAAAAGAACCTTGAATTTATTTTTCCTCATCTCCTCTCAATGCATTAGTTCTCTTCCATTTATACTAGGTAATATACCAAAGTATACAGAGTATATTCACCTCTATACCCTCACAAGTGTATAGGAGTTGACATATTCAGTATACTTAAGGTATATCATTCTTGCCATTTGTAAATATGAGCATGCATTGTGTCAGTTTAAGTCTCTTGGGCCGACTATTTTGTTTTAATTAGTGTTTGGACCTTTTCTAGCATTTTAAATGAAATTTGTACTTGGGCTGAAATTTTCTCCTTTCTTCCTGAATATGAGTAAATAGTCCATGTGGGCTTTGTGATTTTCTTTATCATTTGGGCCTTACACTGTTTCTGCCAAAAAATTATATTACCACTAAATGACCTACTTGTTTAGCTTATGCACTTGTTTGGCTTGAATGTAGTTGTTTTGTGATTTAGTATCCTTACTTCGACAAGTACTAATCCTAGTCTTCTTGTGTATATGTATCAAACATGTAAATAATGAAACCCGTATGCATGTGTAGAACTTAGGAAATCAACGTTTAGTATTTTAGGAAGTCGCTTAAAACATTTTCAAACCTAATTAATTCTAGTTTTTTGCATGACTAAAATAGGTACTCAATCTATTTTTTGTTAAAAGTTTAACAATTAACTCATATTTTTGGATAAGGTAAATGGTTTTTTCTCAAATGGCTAATTGACGAATTTTGGGCCCTTGGCAAGAAAACGTGGAAATAGTTTACTTTAAAAGAGGCAAAATGATTTTGGGCCTTCAACCCCTTGGCTTTGGTTATTTGTGAGTATGATGTTGAAAAAAGAAATGAATTTTGGATGAAAAATGGGAAAAGTGGCTTGAGGTTCATTTTGATGGCAACAGGCCTTGAAATATCTTAAATATTTGGGCAAAATTCTGCAAATGATTTAAACACATTGAAACTTGAGGTTTGAGAAAAATTGGGTTGGTGGAAATGAACTGTTTTTAAACTCAAATATTTTCGACTGTTGGGCTAAAAGCACAAAACTTTATTGGATTGAAATAGATTTTGGAACAAGTATTAGGATAAGGTTGATTTTGACCTAGAATACTATTGACCTATGGCTTCATCAATAAAAACGAAACATATTCTTTACAATGAACTTGTATTTTTTTATATAGATATGTATATATATAAATACAAAAAACGGAGATATACTCCATATTTCCATATATACGTACAAAAACCCGTAGGTACTAAACCCATTTTGTTAGGACTAAAATAGTAATGACTCTACTCGGGAGAAATCCCGAGTGTGTCCTAGTCCGGCAACAAAGTGAGTTGAACACTTACGCGGATTTTTAAAACCAAAACCCCTTTTTACAAGGGGACTTTTTGCCAAATTTTTCTTTGAAATTATGATATGCTATAAAAAAAAATGACATCTTTTGCAAAAAACTAAACATTTGTAAACAAACGAGTACATTAATCATACATTGAAGCTCGTGGGTCAATCGTATTTTACGGATCTTTAATACTAGGGTGCGTAAAACCTTCCTTAGAGGATCACAAGAACCCTTACCTTGAACTTTGGTCCAAAAGATTTTTACTTATTTTGGAAAAATCTTTAAACTCAGTTTTCCTAGTTTTCGATAATAAACTAGGTGGCCACTCTAAAAAAAATTACTAAAATCCAATTAGAGTACCAACAACCTCGTAGTAACTTTTATGCCTTACCCGCGTAAAAGTGAACCGTAATAGATGGCGACTCTGCTGGGCAATTTCTAATTTCTAACCATATAGTTTCAACATAATGTAATATAATTGTGATTATTTTCTTAAATGTTTACTTTCTTGCAAAATATAAACTGTCATGCATTCATATCATAAAACTCCGCCACTCCTGGCAAAAATCATGGTTTTCAAAGGGGACACGCGGGATCGCGGTCTTGCCTTCACTATAAAATTTAACCGCCCCTTCTTTGTAACACGTTGAACGTTAAGTTGGTTTGCGGTCACCCAACAGCCGACAACGGTTCACCCCGAATAGTCCGCTCAGGTCCAAGGTCAATTCGAAAAATCCACTCTTGCATATGCCTGGATGAAAGATAAGCCAAATCCAAATGAGAAGTAGACTGGGTGGTTTAGATATTTTAGACGTATCCAAACCCGATAGGGAGACTACCCTGTGTCCAGTACAGTCTATGACCCAAAAAACACGGCATATCATATTATGTGCTATTTGGAAACGTTTAAATGTTCCTATTAATGAAACCATTTCCTTGGGGGGGGGGGGGGGGGGGGATTAACTTTTGTTTCTGTTGTGTAGGTGTTGATCAATTTAATTTTCGATATAGTCCTGACTGCACCTGAGTTGCTGCGGATTTGGTGGGGCCAAATGTCCCCGGAGGAGAAAAGGGGAATTGCATGTCATTTAAGGCATTTGACATCCATCATGACTATGACCAGTTCCAAGGAACTAATAGAAGTAGTTACCGGATTCTGGGATAGAGATAGGATGGTTTTCAGTTTTGGGGATGATATCGAAATGACACCAACTCCGGAGGAGTTTAAGGATGTGTTGACTAGCGTAGGCTCGGGGTTGAAAAGAAGAAAGAAATCCGACCAAAATGCTTTAATCAAATAAAAACCCACCTACTCCCAAATTTGTGGAATTCTTTCTTTTAACTACGCCAATTGAGCCCTTGGCCCCACCATAACCTTTAGAGAGTTGTACAGAAGTTTTGGAAGCCTGGATGGATTTGTGAAGCATCCCGGGGAATTCAAGACTTATGCTGAGTAGACAACCACCAAGCCTTTGGCTTTCGCCATTTGCTTTTTGGGAACCATGGCTTTTCCCAATGATTGGTCCTTAGCCATAGATACCCGAGTCATTTCAGTCACCTATGCCATCTTTTACCGCATAACCCAAAAGGAAGAAACCAAATACTTTGACATAACCCCAATCATACTAGCCGATTTTGTACTAAGCCCTGAGCCTCTGCCGGAATCACTACAAATACTTCCAAGGCTGTAACCCACTCCTACAATGGTGGACTCTCAAGCACATAGTCAAGGTTAGGGGTGAACAACACTTGAGTAAGTCGGCTGAAAGGGACAGTCTTCGAGATTTTCACCCAAACTTCGGAGAATAAAATAAACAAAGTTGGACATTCACTTTCTCCAGACTGAAGGAAGAAAGCATTTAATTTATGTTCCATGACTTCGTGTCCACTGAAGTTGTGGTTAAAGGAAGAAAGTGCCCATTCTTTCTACTTATGGGAATATGAGGGATTCGCCCTTATGCACCTGCTAGGGTCTTGAGACAATTCGGAAGAATCCAGGTCATACCTCAGAGTGGAGACATGGGGAATTTCATCATTGACTACGACATTGATAGACTGCCTAGAGCTTTGGATTGTGTATGGGAATGGAAGGGTCGCATGATTTGGGGTCCTAATACTTTAGCCGAAGATAGGTTTTGTCCGGGTTGCGTTGTGGAATATAAGAATTGGTTGAGGGCCGACTTAAAAGGCACGCTTCCTCCTAGATCTATCCTCTATAGCTGTGTCCAAGACAAGGATTCGCAAGCCGAGATCAGAGCCCGTTTGGTTCAAAGGAGAGTGATGACAGAGAAGCCAAGTAATTTGAAAATTAAGCATGACAAGCCGTCATAGAAAGTCCGAACATGAGTTGCAACTTACTAATGATTGTTTGATCGAGCTAGATGATCGAATGAAGAACACTTTAGATGTTGTCACTCCACTGACCTTCACATAGAAAGGGTTTTTGATGGAGGCCACTTTGACATCGGCCCATTTCATATCCAGACTACCCTTCGGAAAGCAAAGAAAGCAAAGACTGATAGGGATCAGGCTTCATCATCCACCATTGGAGGACACTTTTGCTGATCTATTTTATGCACTGTCTTTACTTTATCTTTTGTACCCTTTTGGGGAAAAATATTATTATTAACAATTATGAGGCAATGGTTTGATTTAAATGGCACATTTTTGTTTAAAATGATTAGCATGCCTAGGAGCGCGCGTAGTATAATCTTATAAGCTGCTTTGTGTGACTTTATTTGCTTTCATGTGTTTCGTTTAAATGTTTAATTGATATCGAATACCGTCCACTCACCCAACGAAAAATAATGAACAAAACTACCCGTACTAAGCCTAGTGACTTTCTCAGAATCTGAAGATAAACAACAAACAGGTACCTGAGCTCGAGGTTATGTAAAAGAATGAGGTCTCGCTACACCGAAAGATTCATGATCTTAAAAAGCAGATTCGAGTGAATAAAGCCAAGATTAAAGAGGGGGATGAATTAATCGACTCGGTGGAGAATTCGCCCAAAAAGTCTGTCGAAGCTCAAGGGGAGAATGTCTTGGACAAGGGAAAAGGGTTTCTTCCTGAGTACATCCCAATAATGGAGGAGTCTGAGGAAGAAGAAATAAAGTTGGACCCGCAGTAGGCTACATGGCCATCAAAGGAGACTGCCTCCGCTATGCCGTCAAGCCCAAAAGGGAAAAAACCTCTGCTGCACCTTCGAGCCCAAAAGGGAAAGAGTTTCTGCTGCGCTATCAAGCCCTAAGGAAGAGCCCGCGGAGTGAATAGAGTATGCCCGACCAACTTCGCCCGAATGGTGGGCTATTGCGATCAAATCATTGGATTGCCCTTACCGTTGCTTGCCTAAGTACGTTATGAGCGAGAAAATGATGATCAAGTTTCGAAGGAAAGGAATAGTCAGTGTTTGTTTCGACAGGTTACCACCATGTCCTCCGGTATTCGCACACAATAGGTGCCCTTATCACCAGGATCAGGCAGGGCACACCATCAATGAATTCTTAGCCCTCAAGAAGAGACTCATCAGGCTGATAGATGAGAAAAGCATCACCAAGATGTGGGGACAGCATTCGCTTTTGGTCCATGACAACATTATCCCAACTGAAGGGATTACTCTGAACACTCGTATTTAGCGTTACTTCACAGTATTCAGGGACTCTTACCCAAGCATCTTCCAGAAGTTGGTCAGCATTGGGAAGATTAGCCTCATTAGAACCAGAAGGGCTCAAACTGAAGAAGTTGGTCGCCACAAAATGTGTCTGTACTATTCTGGAGCTTTGAGGCACGACATAGAAGAGTACGATGCATTCAAGTTTGAGTTGGAGAATTTGGTCCATAAGGGCACCATTTGGTTGGTGCTCCCATCTCAGTATTCGAGTTTGAGGCCTTTAGGGCCAGGAAAGGTTGAATGGACAAACAACCTATATTGACCTCAAACGAAAGGTCACCTTTTGGGTAGTTTTTAGGGGATCCCATTTTTTGTATTTAATACGGATTTGTCCTCCCTCCACCCCCCCCCCCCCCCCCAATTTTGTGTAAACGAAATTGTGCCGACCTGATGTCCCATGGAGGGATACACAAGAAGCCCATATCGAGCCTGGTCACAGGTAGGTTTTAAATTTTATGTTATGTAAACCGAATTACGGAAGGACCTGACTTCCCACAGAGTGATACGTAGGCAGTTTACGTAAGACTAGATCCCTATATGTTATAAATGCTATATTCCCCTGACTCAAACAAAAACCCAAAGTACCCAAAACCTGGTACAAGAGATCAATCAAGCATTTAAATCAAACATATGATTGTGTGATAAGTGTTTAATTAAAGAAACACTGTCATCTGCTTGTGATATCTTGATTATTTTTCTATTACCTAACGAAACTAACTTTGTTTGCCTTTGAGTTATTCTTTTCTTATAGAAAGAAAAGTTGATTCGTGTTCACATTGGCATACTTCACAAGATCCAAAGCTGCAATAGCATCCTTATCCCTACAAGATAGAGGCAAAGAAAAGATAACTGGTACTTCAGAGAACGAAACTACCCCTACTGACATTGCCCTCAGATAATCGCCTCTGCGCGAACTACCCGAGTCATCACCTACTAAAGACGTTATGAAAATGATGTTTGAAAAAATAGCCCATCTTGAAAAATAAGTAGCACGAAACAAAGTTGCAAATGCTGCCCGAGAGGCCCCTACTGAGGAAAGAAGGCCTCCGCCATTTTTTTTCCATATCCGAATTCACCACTACCCGATCATTTCCCCACCAGGTCCGTTATGACCAATATGCCATTTACCCCAATCAATGGACACATCGGTGCCTCGAACCAAACCCCACCACCACTAAACACCAGCTAAATCCCCGGGATCGCTCACTCTAACCCCTCTTACCCAACACTACAAAATATCCATCCCGGCATCACTATACAACCAAGAATCATCCCACTACCAACCAACAACAGTACCCCTGTTACCCAAACTCACCCTGCTGTTTCTTTCCACACACCTATTACACCAGGAACCTTTTCACCCGATCAGGAAATTGACCATTATGAGGAGATGGAAAAGGCATAGAAGGTTGACCAGGAAAAAAAGGACGAAAAACTTGAGCGGAAGATGACCGCAATGTTGGAACGATCCTTAAGGACTACCCTCACTGGCACAGGCCTGAGTTATGATTATTTGTGTATGCAAGGTAATTTGGATTTATCCGAGGACTTCAAAGTACCACATTTCGAGTTGTTCAATGGGACGGGAAATCCTAAAGCACATCTGCGAGCCTATTGTGACCAATTGGTCGGTGCCCGAGACAAGCAAGCGTTCATCATGAAGTTGTTCAGTCGAAAGTTTGACCGAAGAAGCCTCATAATGGTTCGCGACGCAAGACATACGCCGTTAGATCACATGGGAAGAAATGGTTGTGCTTTCATGGAAAGATTTCGCTTAAATATGGAGTGGTGCCGGATAGATACTATTTGGAGAAAGTAAAACAGAAGTCCACCGAAAACGTTCGTGAACATTCTAGCAGGTGGAGAACAGAGGTTGTTCGAGTAAAACTTCCTATGGGCGAATAAGAACTTGTGTCAGTTTTCATCCGTTCACAAGAAACAGATTTCTATGATAGAATGTTTTCAATGGCAGGAAGACCTTTCTTTGAATTGGTCAAAATGGACGAGGCCATAAAAGATGGTCTCAAGGCTAGCCGAATCATAAGCATGACCAGAAAATCCGCTGGTTCAAGCTCAATCGGGTTCGTGTGCAAGAAGAAGGAAGACGTGGCTAGCATATCCCACACCCCTAGCCCCAAAACCAAAAGGAGGGAAATTTTCTCAACGGAAGCATATGCTTCACCTCTCCGAAATACCTCCATTCCCACCACTTACAAGACGATGCCCGTATATTACGCGCACCCAACTTTCCAATCACCACCCCAAAATTACCAAGCTCCACAAAATGCCTTCCAATCACCTCCCCCAAATTACCTAGCTCCACAGCTAAATTATCAAACTCCCCCACCTATTTACCGTACCCCAAAAAATAGCCAACCCCATACCTACCAAAATCAAGCCCATCAAATGCCTATAATGCGCCACGTCCGGATTTCGAGAAGAAACCCCCTCTGGTATTCACTCCGCTGATGGAATCTCGGGCTAATTTATTCAAAAGATTGAGTGCAGTTGGATTGATCCAGGTGCTTTCCCCAAAGGTCGTCGACCCAAAAAATCTGTTTTACCGAGATGACCATGCATGTGCCTATTATTCCAATGGTATAGGTCACAGTACTGAAGATTGCATCAATCTCAAGCACAAAATACAAGACTTGATTGACTGAAATTAGATCGTGCTCCAAACAGCCCCTCCAAATATGAACACCAACCCTTTGCCAAACCATGGCAACAATGTGATCCACATGATTGAAAGAAATGAAAGTTGGGTAGTGGGAAGGCCCACAATCCATAATTCTGTGAAAGAACTTGAACATACAGTAGTGGCATTGTCTTTGCAAGAACGCCCCTAATTCAAAGAATTAATCCCTACACCAGTGACAACACACATTGCTCAAGTGACTCCGGCACCACCCCGCAAAGAGTTTGTAGTCCAAGTTGCTGCTGCATATGGCATTACAAGATCAGGAAGATGCTACACTCCTGATGATCTGGCCCAAGAGGCACCTCGAAGGGAGGAAAATCATAAAAGGACTATCAACGAAGGAGAAGCTGATGATTTCTGGCGCCGAATGCAGCCAAAGGAATACTCCATTTTTTAGCATTTGAAGAAAATGCCGGCCTAGATCTTGTACTGGCATTGCTACAAAGTTTACCTCAACACCACCTGGCTCTAATGAAGGTGTTAGAGGAAGCTCATGTCCCAGCTGGAACAAATAGTGAAAATCTGGCTGAAATGGTCACTCATGCTATGGCGGAACATCAAATTGCCTTTACAAAGAAAGAGTTACCTAAAGAAGGCACAAATCACAACAAAGCATTGCACATCACTATTATGTGCCCCAAAAAAGTGGTAACTCGAGTATTAATTGACAGCGGAGCGAGACTTAACATCTATCCCGAGTCTACCCTAACTCAGCTAAGGTATGACCTTGGAAAGGTTCGTCAAAGCCACACTAACATAAGAGCATTTGATAGGGGATGTTATGATGGCACTAGGGTAGTTGATTTTCACCACTGAATTCCAAATCATGGAAATACCTGCCAATTACAATTTGCTTCTGGGAAAACCATAGATCCACATGGAGGGATCAGTACCATCCTCGCTTCATCATTCTGTAAAGTTTATCTGGGAAAGGGAAGAGGTGGTGATCCACGACGAAGCTAGCTTGCACAATTACCCAGACAATTTTGTACCTGTCATTGGAGCCGTACCCAGATGAACAAATTTCCATGTCATGGAGTTAGTGGGAGCAGCCCACGGGATAGATTCCCCTAAAGTTTGCAATTCGGCAGTTTTACAAAATAATTGCTGCCATTATGATCCTAAACGGGTTTGAACCTGGACAAGGTCTGTAGAGAAACTTGCTTTGGGCTTGGTTACGTGCCAGCAGAAGAAGAGATACCCACCAAGATGAAACAAGAAGTCGTAGACCTTTACAAACTCATTCCAAATCTGAACCAATCATTTCCCCGAGTATGCCAATGTCAGGAGATACTGACATTAAAGAAGGGATAAGGACGATATTCCAAGAGGAAGATTGATCCGTGATTCTGGAAGAATGTGCTGAGGCTCCTACCATCAAAGAGGCAGAACCGGACGAGCAGCTCTCTAACTGGACCTCTACCCCGGTACTGGCTCTTCGTTAGAGAAAGATGAACTTATTTTGAAAATGGGGAGAATCGGTCGAGGGCCGATTGGCCACCCTTTTGTCACTTATATACCTCGTAATGTTTTCAAAAACGGAAATGGCTTAATCCAAGCCAGGACCAAAGTTTGTACTTCTCAATATTTAAATCAATGAAAACCTTGGTTTGTCAAAACTGTTTTATTTATTTGTTGCATACGTGTTTATACTAACATATTTTCCTTTGAATTTTCAGTAATAAAAATAATAAAGCAACCCTAAATGTCATGGCATATGGCAAAACGAATGAATCGGGCAGCATAGAGGGAGAAGAGTATGAGGAATACGATGAGACCACAATGCTACCCGAGGGTCTCGCAGAAGAAGTAAAATAGCTAGAGAACGAATAGAAGCCAAACCTGGATGAAACAGAAACCATATATCTAGGAGATGAAGAGGATGTCAAAGAAACAAGGATAAGTGCACATCTAGAGACTCCTTTAAAAGAAGAATTAATAAGTTTATAAAGGGAGTACGTGGATATTTTCGCATGGTTGTACGCCAACATGCCAGGACTAAGCACCAGCATAGTATCCCGTAGGTTACCCATCAATAAAGGCTTTGCTCTAGTAAAGCAAAAGACCCGACAATTCAAATTGAATCTTAGTATCCGAATCAAAGAGGAGGTGAAGAAATAAATTGAGTCAGGAGTGGTGGAAGTGACATCATACCCCCATGGCTAGCCAATATAGTTTCGGTACCCAAGAAAGACGGTAAGATAAAAATCTACATGGATTACCGAGATCTCAACAAGGCTAGCCCAAAGGATAATTTTCCACTCCCGAACATCTACATACTCATAGATAATTGTGCCAAGCACGAGCTACAATCGTTTGTGGATTATTTTTCCGGCTACCATCAAATCCTAATGGATAGAGAGGATGCCAAGAAAATAGCCTTCATCACCCCATGGGGAGTGTACCATTACAGCGTAACGCCCTTCGGCCTCAAGAATGCCGGCGCAACATACATGAGAGCCATGAATATTATTTTCCACGACATGATCCTTAAAAAAATTGAAGTCTATGTGGACGATGTCATTATCAAGTCAAGGGAAAGTTTGGAGCATACCACACATTTGAGTAAATTCTTGGACAGGCTCCGAAAGTTTAACTTGAAATTGAACCTGGCCAAATGTGCGTTCGAAGTACCGGATGGAAAATTACTGGGGTTCATAGTCAGCCAAAGGGGCATAGAACTAGACCCAACAAAGATCATGCAATCCAAGAATTGCCTCCTCCCCGAACTGAGAAAGAAGTCATGAGTTTCCTGGGAAGGTTGAATTACATTAGGCGATTCATAGCCCAATCCACAATCATTGTGGAGCTTATCCTCAAGCTTTTGAAAAAGTATGCTCCTACAAAATGGATAGAGAAGTGCCAAAAGGCATTCGACACTATTGAGTGATACTTGTCCAACCCACTAGTCTTGGTACCACCATGGCTTTGGAGCCCACTGCTGCTATACTTATCAGTTGCCGAAAACGCCTTCGACTGCGTGATAGGGCAACATGATGAAGAAGGTGAAAAGGAGTGTGCCATTTACTATCTGAGAAAGAAGTTCACAGCCTATGAGGCAAGATATACGCTAGTGGAGAAAACTTGTTGTGCTCTAACTTGGGTGGTCAGAAGTTGAGGCATTATTTGTCTTCATACACCACTCACCTCATATCCAAGATGGATCCGTTGAGGTACATATTCCGCCAATCGATGCCCATCGGGAAGCTGGCCGAATGGCAGATGTTGTTAATTGAATTTGACATCGTGTACATGGCCCAAAAAGCTGTCAAAGACCAGGCTTTATCTGAGCTACGAGCCGCGAGCTCGGTGGCTGAAATGCTCGTACCATTATGCACCCATTTCCCAAATAATGGTGTGTTGTCCATAGAATAAGAAGCAACAGAATCCTATATGGGATGGAAATTATTCTTTGACGGAGCAGTGAATTACAAAGGTCCTTGAATCGGAGCCGTCTTGATATCAAAAAATGGGCAACACTACCCCATGGCGGCCAAGCTCAAATTTCGCTGTACCAATAACATGGCTTAATACGAGGCATGTATCCTAGGTCTCAAAATGGCACTGGATATGGACATCAATGAATTATTGGTCATTGGAGATTCCGACTTGCTGATTCATCAAGTACAAGGCAAATGGGCAACTAAGAATGAAAAGATCTTACCATATGTAAACTTGGCACAAATATTGTGCAAGAAGTTCAGAAAGATTGAATTTCGGCATATGACGAGGGCTCAGAATGAATTTACTGATGCACTAGCCATGATAGCTCAATGATCCAACATCCTGAAAGCAGTCACATCGACCCACTAAGGATAATTCTGAAAGTAGAGCAGGCCCATTGCTGCTGCATGGAGGCTGAGCTAGATGGTATACCATGGTACAATGACATCAAAATGTATTTGGAAAGGCGGGTATATCGCGAAAACATTACAAATGGACAAAAGAAGACCATCCGAAGAATGGCAAATGGTTTTTTTCCTAAACAAAGAAGTGCTATACAAACAAACGCCGGATATGGGTCTACTTATATGTTTAAATGCCAACAAAGCCTTCAAACTTCTAGAAGAAGTACACGTAGGAACATGGACTCTATATGAATGGATTTGTACGGGCAAAGAAGATTCTACGAGCTGGATACTATTGGATGACCATGGAAAGTGATTTCTACAAATATGTGAAAAAGTACCATCAATGTCAAATCCACAATGATCTAATCAAGGTCACTCCAAGTGAGCTTAATGCTATAAGTTCACCATGGCCTTTCATTTCATGGGGCATGGATGTTATTGGACTCGTTGAACTCGCAGCTTCAAATGGACACCAGTTCATTTTAGTTGCCATTGACTACTTCACCAAATGGGTGGAAGCAACGTCTCACAAATCAGTAACAAAGAAAGTGGTAGCTGACTTCATGAGAAACCACATCATATGTCGATTTAGTGTACCCGAGTCCATCATAACAGACAATGGAGTGAATCTGAATAGCCATCTTATGAAGGACATCTGTGAGCAATTCAAGATCACCCACTAAAACTTGACAGCCTACCGGCCACAAATGAACGGAGCCGTAGAAGCAGCCAATAAACATATCAAGAGGATATTCAGAAAAATGACTGATAATCATAAAGGTTGGCACGAGCAATTGCCTTAGGCTTTACTGGGATACCGTACTACGGCCAGAACTTCAATAGGAGCAACTCCATACCTGGTGGTCTATGGAACTGAAGCAGTCACACCTGCTGAAGTAGAGATACATTCCTTGAGAATCATTCAAGAAGCAGAATTAGAGAATGCTGAATGGGTCCGAGCGCATTATGAGCAATTAGCTTTAATTGACAAGAAAGGGATGGTTGCCATATGTTACGATCAGCTATACCGACTGAGGATGGCAAGGGCATTCAACAAGTGAGTCAGAACTATACTTTTTCAAATGGTGCTCAAAAGAATTTTTCCACATCAAGCTGAATACAAAGGGAAGTTTGCTCCCAACTGGCAAGGTCCTTAAGTGGTCCGCAAAGTACTCTCCAGAGGAGCAGTAGTATTGGCGGAAATGGACGGAAAAGAGTGGCTGAAGCCAATTAACTCGGATGCAATCAATCGCTACTACGCATAAAGACAAAGTGGTTCAGTCTATAATAGCACTTTTGTTTGTTATCGTTATTTTATTTGCTTGTATTAGCTATTCCCTTCTGCTTGTAATCATTTTTGTAATAGGTAGGAAAGATCAAAACATCTTTTGTAATATGAACTATGCAATAACCTGATTTCCCCATAGTGGGATACGTAGGCAGGCCATCTGGGAGCCGACCGCCTTATTAGTAAACCAAAAAGTCCTTTATCTTTATTTTTGAACTACGTTCTACCTGAATTCCTGCTGCGACAGGATACGTAGGCGCTCTTTGAGCACAGTCATACCAAGAGAAAAAACCAAGAAACCCCTAGGAATCCTCAAAGATAGGACTTCACAAAGGAGCGATGATTGCTGCACGCCCAACTAGGGCAGAATTTTTTAGAAGATCTCAAAAAATTCGCGCTATCAATCCACTACAAAGAGTCAGCTAACCCAGAGTTTCAAACTGGGTCAGAAATTTTGAGAAGTTCTCAGAATCCCTCATTTATTCAAAATTATGAACTGGGGCAGAAATTTTAAGGAGACCTCAAAATTTCCCGGAAGACTCAGCATGAGGATTCGCCGATCAAGATTTAAACTAGGACAGAATTTTTGAGAAAAGTTCTCAAAAATTCCGCGCAAGGAAGCAAAGAACCTCAGAAGGGATCTCCCTCATTCGAAGAACATGTCATGACAATCAATCTTACCGCTTTCAAAATAACATATTTATTTCCCTACAAATAGATTTTTTATTGTAACTTTACAAAAAAATGATTTTTCTGCATGATGAAAATAGATTTATCTTTTGAATACCGGAGTTGAAGGGGTTTCAAGTCCAGAAAGTCGAAGATGCGACAGTGCCGGCAACACGAATCGACTTTAAATAGGAAAAAACTAATCCATTTCTGATGCAGGTCCCCAGGACGTTGGAAGATGGTCCTTTTTCCAACTTTGCTTTATACGCAGGAAGCGATTAGCTAAACAAGATCAAAACAACTGCTGGGATCCAGGTTTCAGAATACATATCCAGCCACGAAGGCCATAGGGTTTTGAATGCCACCAAGGATAGAATATCTAGCCACAAAGGGTAGGGAAGATTGGAATACCATGAAGGTTAAGCCACGAGGTCTATAAGATTTTGAATGCCGAAAGGGCGATATCTATCCATAAGGGCTATGAAAGGATGAAAATGCCACGAGGGCAAAATATTAGACCCACATAGGCTACAAAATGACTGAAATTGTCGAAAAGGCAAATGTTTGGCCAAAAGGATCATACTAAAATAATACGGCATACCTGAACAAGAAGGTCACATCCGGCATAAAGGACGAAAGAAAGACGGTTTAGCCAAATGGGTCATATCCGTCATTTGTATCGCTTCTTCTCATTTTCCAAGAAGGCCATTGCATATCTTCTTTCTTGCTGCTGAGAGGGCCATCACTTCCTCTTATTTGCCAATAGGGTAATTGCATATCTATTTTTATGTTGCCAAGAGGGCCATTCATAAAAACACGCCAAGAGGGCCATTAGTACAAACATGGCAAGAGAGCCATTCATATAAACATGCCAAGAGGGCCATTCATACAAACATGCCAAGAGGGCCATTCAAACAAACAGGCCAAGAGGCCATTCATGCAGACACGCGAAGAGGGTAATTCATACAAACACGCCAAGAGGGCTATTCATACAAACATGCCAAGAGGACCATTCATACAAACATGCCAAGAGGGTCATTTATTTCAATTGCCGAAAGTTCATGCATATAAACCACCGGATGCAGCAAGACAACAAAGTGATGTAAAACTGGTCATGAGACCGCAGTATTCGTCTCAAAAAGACAAAGCAATGCAAAATCGGTCAAAAGACCGCATTATTTGCTCAAAACGATAAGACGATGTAAACCCGATCAGATGATCGCAGTATTCATCACCCAAAAATCAACGTTACTCAGCAGATGGAAGTAAATTTGTAGCCGGCAAATAGAGCAGGTGGATCAAGTCAAATCCAGATAGATTGCGGAGAGAACGTGGAAACCTTTCTTACGCAGCCAGTCAAGATAAGGTATCCATGATAGTCAAGCTCTCCGGTCAGGACTTGGAAGATCACTTCTCACCATGCTAAGTCACACAAGATTTCTTATGTGCTTTGTTTGTTTTATCATTCCGCCACCGGTCGGACACACACCAGCACGTATAAATGCACTCCCACATAAGGGATGACCTTTTCTTCTGATTGAGTCAAACTACACGTGACTTGATTCCCAAGAACAGACATATGTAGGCAGACTCAATGCTAGAGAGCCAATCACACTCCTACCAATCACACCGGACATCCCATCTTGACAACCAGAAAATTCGAGAATTTGCTTTAATTTGCATTTAGAAGTCATAATCGAGTCGAACTACAAGTGGCCTAAATTTTCATGAAACCTGAGCTATGTAGGAAACTCAGAAACCAAGGTCGGCCATACATTTTGAAAATTGCATAAAAATGAGAGGTAATATGAGTTGGGTCAGTCAAAAATCAGGGTTAGTCAAATTTCGTTGCTCGGGAATGGTCCCACCATCCCCAAACACCAAAGGGGCAGTTGTTGACACCTAATTTTTGTCTTCTCATAACTTGTTTTTATTACCCAGAGTCCTTGAATATTAAACTGAGTGAAATATGTGTTTTTTAGAAATCAAAGTAATTTTATAAAATTATTTAGATAATATTTTGTCAATTTTTTGCTTGATAAAGTAATTTATATAATATTATAAATTAATTTAAGTATTTTACAATTATGATGTTTTGCTAAAATTAGCTAAGAGAAAATAATTTACGACAATTATTTATTTAATTATTTAAGTTGTCAAATTGCCAATTGTTAAGTATTTCACTCTATTTAATTCAAGGAAATTGATTAATTAAAATAAATAATCTTTTTTCCCCTCAAATTTAAATTTCTGCACAATCAAGACACATTAAGGCCATGCTTGCAAATAGTCAATTGGGGCCATAATTGAAATAAAAAAATTCATGTTTTAATTCAATTAAGGCCATGCTTGCAAATCCAGTTTATTTTATGAAATCAACCATGTTTTAAAATTAATTGATTAATTAGTTTTAATTACAATGCTTTAGTAATCAACCCTTTTACTTTTGCCTACTTATTAATTTGCACATTTTGTCCTTTATACATATATATAAACTAATATATGTATTCGTATATATATATATATATGAAAAAGGGGCCTGCCTTTTTTTAAGTTGGTCGAGTCTAGCCCAACAAGGACAGACCCGGCCCAATAGCTTAAACATAAAAGAGACAACCCCATCCAAACAAACCCCTAAAGGGGTTGTGTTTGTTCACTTGTGGAGGGTTTTAACCTCATCCAAACAAACCCGCCTGGAGGCTGCTCCCTCTCTCGTACGTGTTTCGCTATTTTTGGCAACTCTTTAGAGTGCCTCAGGCATGGCACAGTCATGGTGGGTCTTTTTTTAGGAAAAGCATTTAATGCTTCTTCCTCTTTCATCCAAAACCAAGCCAAACGAGATATAACCTTTTTTTTTACTGTACCTTTTTCATTGCAACGGTTATATGACTGAGAAACCTTAATGGGTTTTGTTGTATTTGATTTTGAATGGTTGATTTCTATTGGTCCTTGAGAGACCCTATAGATCGAATTTGTGTTGGCCGATTCTTGGCCTTTGATGTTTAAACTGATCAAATCATAGCCCTAAAATGCGAGATTGTGAGGAGAAAACCCCAAAATTACGTTTATCCCACATCAATGGACTTAGGGTTTAAGAGATTTGGGGATTCCTATATAAGGGGTTCTTTATTTGCATTTACAGGGGGAAAAGAGGTGATTTTTAGGGAAAAAAATAGATCCCTTGTATATCAAAATCGAAATAGCTAGGGTTTTGGCAAGTTTGCTTGGAAAACTTTATTTTTTCGACTTAGTTAAAAAATTTAAATAGTTGTGCTTGTTGTGTCGCTGAGGGTGGAAGAAAATTTTCTTCAAGTTTATTCTTGGCTAGGCTGCGCATCAAAAAGGTGACTTTCCTTCCCCTTAGTTATTTTTAGTTCATTTCAGTCATTTATGTGTTCTATTGCTTGTATGGCTTAATGTTTGTGGTTATTTGTGATGTGTTAGCCTTATGCTGCTGGTTTTATTTTGGTTTAATCTTATTTGACTCTGTGGTTGTTTAGTCTTGGGTGCATTTGGATGACTAATTATGTAGGCTTTTTTAATTCATTTGTGTGTCATTTGATTGATTATGAATTAAGTTTAGGTGAATAGCTTATTAATTATGTAAATATGTTTTTAATTTATTCATGATCAGTGGTTTGAGTTTTCTTCTTAAACTAATCTCCTTGTGGTTTATGATGGTTGGAAGTATGATCTATGTATTCAAGAATTAATTAGTTATGAGTCTTTTTAAATCTAGAGCTCTTAGTCTAATTATGTCTATTTAACTCTAGTCAGTCATATGTGATATAACCTAGAGTCTGCTTGATCTTGTTTTCACCTACTTGGTTTCCTGCTCTTATGTTGTGGCAAGCTCATCAGGTGTATGTGTTTGGGTATTGATCATGCTAGTTTATAGGTATAGTTATGGCTTGGCTTATAATTTGTTTGTCTTTCTATGGGAATAAGTCTGCTTTGAATAGGAATTTGTGGTACTTAACCAATTTGATTTACTTGTATTTTAAAAAAAAAGTGAAAGGACGTGATTGGTCTGTTTGTGTCCCAGTTTGTGGATCTTGTTTGCTTTTAATATAACTACTGAGTGTGAAAATATTTTGTGGTATTGAATCCTAGTTACTTGTTAGTTTATGAGCCTTAAAAGGCATTTTAATCTGAGTCTAAGGGAATCTGAGAAGTGTCATTAATCTCTTTTTATTTTATCATATTATTTTATTTTGTAGTTGAGTGGTATGAAGGATAGTTTGTGACTGTTGGGTGCATTTGGTTACAAATCATTCATTTAAAAGAGGGAATTTGATACTGCCACATAGTATTTAATAAAAGGGAGGCTTATTACTTGCCTAAGTGTTCAATTCATAACTTGCTTAGAAAGATCATCATCCTTTCTCAATACTTATTTGGTTTTAATGATGTTCAATTAATGTTTGGAGTCTTTGTCATGATAAGAACTGGTCTGTTTTAATATTTGGTGTAGTTTAGGCCATGTGCAGTCAGCATCTTCCTTGTTGAATCTACCTTTATGCTTTGCATAAGTCCACATGTGAACTTGTGTTGGAAGGCATTCTTGGTTTTTTATTGTATCTTTTCCATGATACATGCCAAAGACTGTTATTAAAGAATTTAGTCTATGCATATATGTTTGGTCTGTTTCTGTCACACCCCGAACCATGGCTTGGGCGCGACACGGCACTCGGTGCCTGACTGTCTATGACCGAGCAAACCCATGGCTGCTAAATCTAACAGTTGTATCATGAAAGCATGCAAGATATACCACGAAGCAATAGCATGCTCTAACTCAAATATAATAATGAAATGCGGAAATAGATATTGTGAGGCAAAACCAACATAACTGACTAAAGTTTGTGTCTATGAAACCTCTATGATCAAAATGATGATAGATTAACTAGGTCAGGACAAGACCCTGACATGCCTCAAATACTAATGAACTAACTAATACTCGAAAAACTGGGAATAGACGGGAAGGCCTGGATGAGAGGGGCTGACCAACTAGCTGATCTATTCAAGCGCTGGAAGCTAAGCAGCTGTTGTATCCTCCTGAAAGTCAGACTCTGCATCTTGAAGTGCAGGCCCATGTATAAGGACATTATTACATTTGAATTGTACAAGTATGATAAGCAACTGATGCAATGATAAGGGATACATGAATAATAAAGCATAATGAAACTAAATACTCATATCATGAGCTGATCTGTATAGAAACCACATGTGCAAATATCATGTAACTATGGCCTCAGGCCCAATATATAATGAGATCCCAAAGCTATGGCCTCAAGCCCAAAATAATTACATATGCATATGAATCATAACTATGGCCTTAGGCCCAATCAAACATGAAGCAATAGGTGTAAAACTGACTGCTGGCTCTGTAACTTGACTGATGACTTAGACTGCATTCTGAGACTCGTAGATTGAATTACAAGTCTTTTAGATTAAGCTAGGGCCCATAGCATGCATAGCAAGTATGAACATAATTAGACAACTGAGCTCTAACCCTAGGTTATGAAAATCAAGAACTAGGGCAAAATCATGAACTAGCTGGATTTCTGATAATTATGATAATTGAGTTATGAGGATGATTAAACAATGTTCCTCATGTAGATAGTATTCTTAACATACATGGAATTGCACCCAAACTTGAATAATAATCGGGTCTTGGAAAAAGAGTTTCAAGGTTTTGCTCTTTATGCTCTTTAATTGAGTTTTCTTTAAAACCCTATGTTAAGAACATGGTCTCATGGTTAGATTAAGAGCATATATGATAAAATTGATTTGGAATGACTTACTTTGTTGTTTTGGATTGTTGGGAGAAGAATACTTCGTTTCTAGGCTTGAAATTATGAAAAACGAAATAAAACAACTGAAGGCTGGTATTTATAGGTTCTAGTGCGGGCTGGGAAATACGGGCCAAAATACGATCCGTAAACTGATTTATAGTCCGTAAACTTGGACCGTATTTCAGCATGCTCCAAACAGAAATGTTGTTTTAAGTTTCCTTCTTAAATACGATCCCACTTTACTAGCCGTATTTCAAAATACAGTCCGTATTTAACAATATAAAATTCCACATGCCAAATTTCAGAATGCATAGTGATTTGGGGTATCACTTTACGACTTGAAATACGGGCCGTATACTGATTTACTGTCTGTATTCTGGGGCGTAAATCCTCATCTGACAGCTGAAGAGAAATTTTCAATTCACACATTCTTTATCTGGTTTTCTAAGTCTGGGATGATGGTCAAGGCTTAAGTTAAAGGTCTGATGTGTTACGGTTTCTGTCCCTTCTAAATCCCTGTAAGTTATTGAGTTTTGGTCCTTGTTTTGTTGGAATGTCCTAATTTGCAAGATTTGTTATAACATGATAGCCTTATTCAAGATCAATAGTTGAAGGGTTAATGAATATGAAATACTTCCTGCTTTTTGATTGATTTCTATTTTCAAAATGGTTTTAAAGACTAGTAAATAACCAGGTATAAAACCAAGTCCATATTTATTTAAGACACTGTCTAAAATGAGGCACTTAAGCTTAGCTTACTTGGTAAGTTTCTTGTGTTTGGATATTGTGCTTGGTTTGCATTTTTCTTTTTTAAAAGGAGTTAAACACCTTTAGCTGAATGATGATCTGTTTGGGTTTTAAATTTGCCTTTGGGTTCCTAGTTGCTCTTTTGTGTTAGAAGTTTTTGCTTGGCAAAAGTGCTTAATTTTTAGTTGCTACTATTGGATTTTGAAACTGGAATATCTTGAGTCATTTAAGAACTATCAGACCTCTATTTTGGTTAGACTCATTAGCTATGTTGATATTGAGATAGCCTAACATAAGTAAATGACAACCTGTTATGTGGCTTGCTTAATCACTTTGTTTGGCTTAAATAGTCTTCACTTATTCACTAAGGTAAAAATAAGAACTTGTCCTTCATAAAATACTGGTTTAAATTATGCTTTGTTGTTTCACCTCAAAGATAACTAAAGTAGAATTCTAGGAAGTTCACTTGAGTATATTAAAGTCTACTAAGTGAGTGTAGCAGTTGATGTGCCGGGAATTATGACACATCTAAGTCCTTTTTATGAGAAGTTTTACTTGTTTTTAAGCAAGTTAGTGGCAATTTAATGTGTTTTTAGTGTTTTTCAGGTAATGAAGCAATTTTGGGATGAAAACCGTTGAAGTGCAGAATTTGTCCTTGATGACAAAATATTGGTCGTATTCTCCAATACGGGCCGTATTCCTTGGGCGTAATTAAAGATAAGCTGAAACAGAAAGGCATGATGAGAAGATGTCAAAATACGAACAACTTTTATGGACCGTATTTCATTTTGTTGTCCGTATTTCAAAGCGTATTTAACATTAAGACACTTGGCCAAAAGTTCAGATTTTACAAGATGAAATACGACCAAGCATAATACGGACCGTAAATCAGAATACGGTCCGTAATCTATGATGTTGTAGATGCCCAGATTTCAAATGAAGACCAAGGTGTAAACTAGTTTACGGTCCGTAATGTGAAATACGGACCGTATTTTATGTCGTCGGGGACCAAAGTGTAATTCTGTAACTTTTATATTTCAAAACGTATAAATAGCCCAATGTAGGGTTTTATTTCGCACCAGTTACTATTTTCTTGACTTTTGGCTTAGAACATTAAATACTCTCTTGATTTTGGAGACTAAAAACATCAATTCAAGTATTATCAATTCCTCTTTTCATCAAAAGTAAGAAATTATGAATTCCTCAATTTTTTGTTTCTTGTTCTTTGCCATGAGTAGCTAAATTCCCTTACTATGTTTGTGAATCCAATGATGGGTGTTTTGTGACTGGGTTTTGTGATTGATAGACATATAATGGATTATTAGGGTTTATTTATTCTTCATTCTTCATTCATAATTAGTGGTTGCAAACATTGATTAAAGCCATCAACCTTGATTTGTTTGGGAAAATAACTAGGGTTTGGTAAGAATAAATAACAAGAACCCAAAGCTTTAAACTTTGTTTAATAAATTCACTTCAAAATAAGAAGAATTTACTTGGCATAGTTAACCATTCTTGAATATTCACTTTCTTATATTTGGGAAAATCATAGAAAGAGATAATCTTTATTTATTGGGAAATAGTAGAGATTCATATATAGGTTAAGTGCATTCATACAACGATCCATTAGAAGTATATCAAGATCATTACTCATGATCATACATGTTATCTAAATGGGACACAACCTTGGCTTCTTTTACCATAAATTACAATCCAAAGAAATTAGTTAGCCATTAGTCATAAACAACCAACTTTTACCAAAATCATCGGATTAAAACTTTAGACCTAAATTAAGCATTCTATGAATTTAGTAACCTTTTCTCACCATATTCCCTGTGGGATTCGACTCCAACCTCGTTGGGTTACTATATTTGACAACGTCCGCTTTACGCTAATTAAAGATGTAATTTGAGCGTATCAATTTTGGTGTCGTTACCGGGGAATACGGTTTTGAAATTACTAAATAGTGTCTGCTTTGATTGAAGTCTTTTGCTTATTCCATCACACCTTCTTTGCTATTCCTTGTAAACCATGTAAACATGAATCAAAATTAGAAAAATCAACGTGTTGGTAACCAGGGTGGTCGATTTAATGATCACGTAAATGAATCAGATGAAGAGAATGTTTTTTCTGATCTAATTGCTGAGAAGGACTTTGCATCTGCTATTGTTCATCCTTGGGTTGGAGCTACAAGCGTCAAAATTGACTCCTCTCTCTACCAGTTGTTGAGGCTATAGGGCTACTTTAGGAATTCTACCGAGAATGACCCTCAACGTCATTTGCAAAATTTTGTGGATGTATGTGCTCATCATATCCAAAATAACATTTCACAGGATGCTATTCGGCTGAGGCTATTCAAATATTCCTTAGTTGTTGGTTCGAGAAGGTGCCCTGGAATTCTATTACTACATGGGCAGAGATGGTAGCCGTATTTCTCAAGAAGTGGTATCCTCCTAGAAAGAAGGCTGAGATTCGTGACAAGATTTATGAATTCAAGCAGCGACCAGGGGAATAATTATATGAAGCCTGGGAGAGATTTAAAGAGTACTTGCAGAAATTTCCAAGTAATGGTTTTTCGGAGTACATATTAACGGAGAAGTTCTACCGAGGACTAGATCCCGTGACGCAATCCATTGCAAAAAATGCAACTGATGGTTGTTTCATAGATAAATCATACCAACGAGTGACCAACATACTTGACAGGCTGACTACGCACAATCAGGCTTGGTACTCAAACAATGCTGATATTGTGCCCTATGGTAGTGTCATGATCCAAAATATGGTAAAGGAGAATCAAGATACCCAGCAAACATTGGCTCAGCTTGCAACGAATATTTCCTAGCTAACCAAGAAGTTTTATGAGACCAAGATTAAGAAGGTAAATGTTTGTAAGGATGATTCAGGTATGCCGAAGGGGATGTACCAGGTCCAAGAGGGTCAATTCCACGAGGGACCTCCTATGCAGGTTGAAGAAGCTAATTATGTGAACAATTCTCAAGGGGGTTATCAAAGATAAAACTACTAAGGTGATTACCAGAATCAGAATCAATGGATACCTCAGCAGAGCCAAGGTACCTATAACAACAACAACCTAAGGAACTACAATAATAATTATAGTGGTGAGAACTAAGGGAGCTACAACAACAACAATAATTTTGGGAACAAGATTTTCAATCCTTATAGTCTACCGAAAGGGAAATCAACAGAGCAAGGTAGTTCAAGGGTTGAAGCAATGCTTGAGAAGGTTCTGGCAAATCAATCTAAGTCTGAAAGGACATTATTTAGGCTAACAGAGATAGTGGGTTCCCATACAGCAGCTATTCAGAAGCACGAGTCACAGATGTGTAATATTCCTAGAGAGCAACACCCTCCAAAAAAGGAAATATTTCCTAGAAACTCTATTTCAAATCCGAAGAATGGGGGAGGCGGTGTAGATCGTGCGTTTTCCATTAGTACCCGGAGTGGTAAAATACTCCAAGGGGCTGAAAAGAAAGTTGTGGAGCTCAAGCCGATAGATGATGAGGAAGAGGTGCGGTCCGAAGCACCAGTTATTGTTGATGAGAATCCTAATGACGAGAAAAATGCTGATATCCCAGAAATTTTGAAGGAGGCTGATGACAAGAGCAAGCAAACTATAAAAGGGGCTCTCTGTCCTTTGACCCAGCTTTTCAAATCTAAAGCTCGCGCTCCTCAGATGTTGGTAAAGAAAAAGGAAGATGCTAAGTTCAAAATAAAATTTTGATCAGCTGAAGCAATTATCTATGAATTTTCCCTTCTTGGAAGCTTTCAAAGAGATGCCTGGTTTTGCTAAGTACTTGAAGGACCTGTTGACCAAGAAGAAGACGGTGCAATATGAAACCCTGAGTCTGACCCACACTGTAAGTTCCATCATTTCAACAACTACCATCCAGAAAAAGAGAGATCCGGGGGCGTTCACTATTCCTTGTTCTGTGGGGCACCATGATTTTGCTCGTGCTCTATGTGATAATGGGGGCGAGTATCAATCTGATGCCACTTGCTATCGACAAATAATCAGGTTTGGGGATACCAAGGCCGACTACTATGAGGTTACAGATGGCTGATATATCTATTAAGGAGCTTGTTAGAATGGTTGATAACGTTTTTGTGCGGGTTGGTAAATTTATGTTGCCCGCTGATTTTGTGATTCTTGACTGTGCTATTGATCGGGATATTCCTATTATTCTGGAGAGACCTTTCCTTGCTACGGGAAGGGCTCTGATGGAGTCAAAGAAGAATGAAATCAAGTTCTGAGTAAATCATGAGGAAGTTACTTTTCAGGCAAGCAAGGGGATGAAGTTACCAAGTGCTTATGAGAGAATTTTGGTGATTGATTCTTTTGATGTTATTGATGAAGCGGTGGAGTTCGAGATGGAAGAAGAAATTTTGGGAGAAGCTCGGGTTGGTATTCTTGTTAGCTTTGATGCTGAAGCCATGGAGGGTTATGTGGAGACTATTAATTCGCTTGTTGGGTTGGGTTCATATTCTTACCACCCAAAGAAGTTGAATCTTGATCTGGAAAATAGAAAAACTCCTCCAGCAAAGCCTTCGATCATTGAACCACCAAACTTGATCTTAAACAACTCCCATCTTATTTGAAGTACGAGTTCCTTGGTCCTAATTATACATGCCGGTGATTGTTTCAGCATTACTGACTGAGGAGAAGATTGAGAGACTTTTGGAGGTATTACGTGAATATAGGCCTGCTGTTGGTTGGACCATAGCAGACATTCGGGGAATTCCTTCTGGGGTCTGTGAATATAAATTCCAGTTGGACGAGGATAGCAAGCCGAGTTTGGAGCATCAAAGGAGACTGAATGAGAATATGCAAGAAGTCATCAAGAAAGAGATCATCAAATGGTTAGATACTGGAGTGGTTTACCTGATTGCTGACAGTAAATGGGTGACCCAGTCCAATGTGTTCCGAAAAAGGGTAGAATCACAGTGGCACCCAGTGCAAAGAATGAGTTGATTCCGATGAGGACTGTAATCGTATGGAGAGTTTGCATGGACTATCGAAAGCTTAACAGTGCCACTTGCAAGGATCACTTCCCTATGCCTTTTATTGATCAAATGTTTGATCGGTTAGCGAGGCGATCTTATTATTGCTTCCTTAATGGTTATTCGGGCTACAATCAGATCATTATCGCCCTGGAGGATCAAGAGAAGACGACTTTTACTTGTCCGTATAGGACATTTTCTTTCAGCAGAATGCTTTTTGGTCTTTGCAATGTACCAACTACTTTTTACCGTTGTATGATGACGATATCTCTAATATAGTGGAAGATTTTCTCGAGGTCTTTATGGATAATTTCTCGGTTGTTGGTGATTTGTTTGAGGACTATCTTGGCCATCTGGGTCAAGTTCTTAAACGCTATTAGAAGACTAATCTGGTGCTGAATTGGGAGAAGTGTCACTTCATGGTGAAAGAAGGGATTGTCCTTGGGCATAAAATCTCTGAAAAAGGGATTGAGGTTGATCAAGTAAAGATTGATGTGATTTTGAAGCTTCCTCCACCTATCTCAGTTAAGGATGTCCAGAGCTTTTTAGGACACACCGGTTTCTATAGGCGATTCATCAAGGATTTCTCAAAAACTGCCACCCCGATGTTTAAGCTTCTTGAAAAAAAGGCTAAGTTCGAATTTGACGAGAAGTGCCAAAAGGAGTTTGATGAATTGAAGCACAGGTTGACCACAGTCCCTATTATTGTTTCCCCTAACTGGTCTCTACCGTTCGAATTGATGTGTGATGCAAGTGGCTTTGCTATTGGTGATATGCTTGGCCAGAGACATAATAAAATCATACATCTGATCTATTATGCAAGTAGAACATTGAATACTGCTCAGATGAATTACACAGTGATGGAGCAAGAGTTTCTTGTGATAGTTTTTGCTTTTGAGAATTTTCGGGCCTATCTGTTGGGGTTCAAAATTATAGTACACACTGATCATGCCGCATTGAGATACCTGATGGCCAAGATGGAAGCTAAGTCGTGACTGATCCGATAGGTGTTGTTGTTACAAGAGTTTGACTTTGAGGTGAAAGATCGCAAGGGAACTGAGAATCAGGTAGCTAACTATCTTTCTCGGCTTGAAGAAGAGACCTTTGGATGAGCTAGATATCGATGATGTGTTTCCAAATCAGAGGGCGTTGGCTGTGTCAATGGAGGTGGCACCATGGTATGCAGATATCGCCAACTATTTGGTAACAGGCATAATTCCAGAGGAGATCAAGGCATACCAAAAGAAAAAGTTATTTCAGGATTCTCGTCATCACTATTAAGACGAGCCATACTTGTTCAAAACATGTGCTGATAACATCATTCGGCGTTGTGTTCCCGAAAGTGAAGTGATGGCGATTCTAAAGGCATGTCATGACTCCCCAGTTGGGGGTCATCATAGTGGTAACTGGACTTCCGCTAAAGTTCTTGAATGCGGTTACTACTGGCCGACTATATTTCATGATGTAAATCTATTAGAGCAGTCTTGTGATCAGTGTCAGAGGCAATGGAGTATAGGCAGAAGGCAAGAGATGCCTATGAACTTTGTGATGGAAGTGGAGGTATTCGATGTCTGGGGGATTGATTTTATGGGACCCTTTGTGAGCTCTGGAGGCATGAAGTATATCTTAGTTGCTGTGGACTAGTGAGCTATGGAGGCATGAAGTATATCTTGGTTGTTGTGGACTATGTGTCGAAATGGTTAGAAGAAGTGGCTTTACCTAACAATGAGGCCAAAAGTGTCATGGGGTTCCTAAATAAAAACGTATTTACTCGCTTTGGTACTCCGAAGGTTACAATCAGTGATGGTGGTTCCCACTTTTGCAATAGAGCCTTCGCGAGATTGATGGAGAAGTATGTCGTGAAACATAGGGTGGCAACACCCTATCATCTTCAGACAAGTGGGCAAGTTGGAGTCTCCAATCGGGAGATCAAGAGTATTCTAGCTAAAACGGTGAATGCAAACAGAACTGATTGGGCCCGCAGGCTTGATGATACTCTATGGGCTTACCGGACTTCTTTTAAGACTCCGATTGGGACTTCACCATTCAAGATCGTTTTCGGCAAGGCTTGTCACCTACTGGTTGAACTTGAACATAAGGCTACGTGGGCCTTGAAGAAATTGCAGAGGGTCATCCATAACTCCTTAGTTGAGCCACAAAGACGATCAAGCAAGTCCAGTAGTAGGCTGCCTGATGAGGAAGACCAATCTTGAGATGCGCACAGTGCGTAGGGCGCCCAGGTACAACTCCCTTTTCCCTTGATCTTATAATTGACGCACTGAGGACAGTGCTTGATTTTTCTGTTGGAGGTGGAATTGTAAATATGTGGTTAGGAACCCCCTAGGCTTTTCATAGGATTGTAAATATGAGTTTAGGAATCCCCTTGGCTTTTGTTTGCCAGAGTTCTTTTCTTGAGGGGTGTTTGTTGTTGAAACTGGCATGTTTTGGTTGTTTAGGTAGATTAGAGTAATTTCGACTTATATGGTAGTACTTTAGTAACTTACGACATGGTAAATTTTTATTTGGAAAGATGTTTTATAATTAAAAAAATTAAATCCCTTAAATTTTTTATGAATACTTAGGAATAATTATGAATTGACGTGATTGGTTCTTTTCATGACATGATAATTATGAGAGTATTAAGTACGTTGAATAATTGCTTGGGATGTTGTGCTGAATTTCGTTGCCATTGTGTGTTGTGAGTTCTTGTTCGTTCACTTATTGTGCTTTCACTCTAGAACTTGCCCGAGTAGTCGTGTTTGTATTCTAAGGATGTATTGGTTGTGAAATAATCCTAGGCCGTCTTTGTGTAATTGGAAACCCTTTCTAAACGCTATTGTCCATACATGAATAAGCAATGATCCCTGGTTACCCATATGTGACCTATTTTCTTTGACTAGTCGTTAATGAGCCTTTACCCTTTCTTTGAATAATCCCACTTTGCACCAAAATCCCTCCTTGACATTATGACTATGAAAAAAAAAAGAATAAGTTGGGGTTTGTTGGATGAACTCTATGGAGAATGAGGCTGAAAGCCTAAGTTGAGGGTGGAAGCAAAGTTATATGGTGTAGCGTCTGGTGTTGATAAGCATAGTATATAAAAAAAAATATTAGTGTTAGTCCAATAAAGTCACACCGACCCTACAGGATAAAGTTAAGAAGCGAAGTAAGAAGGGTGAATAAAATAGAACAAAAAAAAAGTGCACTGTTCAAGGAGGGCGAGCCACTATTGACCAAATGTGTATTCTACCCGTCCCGAAGCCTACATTACAACCCTAAAAAGTCCTAGACTGATCATAACTAAGATGTCCAAAGATGAGAATGTTGAAAACGAGGGCAAGCCTATGGTATATGTAAGCGCAATCTGTGAGTTTTTTTGTGAGAGTGAGTGACTTCTCTCCTCTTTTGTCTTAGTCCCTATTGTGTTGTCCATATGTGTGAGGGACATTCTTTGTTCTATGTGAAGGCATTCGGATGAAATTATAAGCATTCCCGAAAAAAACAACGTTTGTTTGTATATTGATGCTTCTGGTAATGTTATGACATGAATTGAAACTTCACTGTGAGTTGTATTGTTTGTTTGTATATTGATGTTTCTGGTACTGTTATGACATGGATTAAAACTTCACTGTGAGTTGTAGTGTCCTGACTATGAGTCATGTCCTGATTTTTAGAGTTGAGGTGGTTAGTTGTGATAACCATGCATGCCCGTAGTTCGAATTAGAACCATTGTAGCCATTAGTACTCTGTTATATCTAAATATTAGATCGAGTTGTTGTGTTGTATGACTTGCTTGATGACAAGCAAAGACTTTAAGTTAGGGGTGTTGATGTGCCAGGAATTATGGCACATCTAAGTCCTTTTTACAAGAAGTTTTACTTGTTTTTAAGCAAGTTAGTGGCAATTTAATTGTGTTTTTAGTGTTTTTCAGGTAATGGAGCAATTTTGGGATGAAAACTGTTGAAGTGCAGAATTTGGTCTTGATGACAAAATATTGGTTGTATTCTCAAATATGGGTCGTATTCCTTGGGCGTAATTAAAGATAAGCTGAAATAGAAAGGCATGCTGAGAAGATGTCAAAATACGAACAACTTTTACGGGCTATATTTCACTTTACGGGTGCGTATTTCAAAGCGTATTTAACATTAAGACACTTGGCAGAAAGTTGAGATTTTACAAGATGAGATACAACCAAGCATAATATGGACCGTAAATTAGAATACGATCCATAATCTATGATGTTGTAGATGCCCAGATTTTGAAGGAAGACCAAGGCGTAAACTAGTTTACGATCCGTAATGTGAAATACGGACCGTATTTTATGTCATCGGGGACCAAACTGTAATTCTATAACTTATTATGTTTCAAAACCTATAAATAGCCCAATGTAGGGTTTTATTTTGCACCAATTACTATTTTTTTGAATTTTGGCTTAGAACATTAGATACTCTCTTGATTTTGGAGATTCAAAAGCATCAATTCAAATATTATTAATACCTTTTTTCATCAAAAGTAAGAAATTATGAATTCCTCAATTTCTTGTTTCTTGTTCTTTGCCATGAGTAGCTAAATTCCCTTACTAGGATTGTGAACCCAATGATGGGTGGTTTGTGACTGGGTTTTGTGATTGATATACCACTACAACAAAAACCCGAATTGCCAATGAATTTTACCAACAACCCAAATTCGTTAGCAAATTAGCAACAAATTAGTAACCAAATTGGTTTTTAGAATTTAGCAAGGGATTTCTAACGGATTACCAACCAAAATTTTACTAACTAAATACTTTAGTTGGTAAATATAGCGGAAAAAAATGGCGCCTAATTTAGCAACTTCCTACAAACGGTTTACCAACCGAAATATTACCAGCAAACATCTTTTGTTGGTAATATAACCAACGGAGTATATATCGGTTGGTAAATATGATAGTAAAAAATAGAGTATAGTTTATTAACAGATTACCAACAAATTACCAACCAACCATTTACCAACGACGGAAATTTGTTGCTAATTTTACCAACCAATTAAAAATACGTTGGTAAATTACCAACGGATTGTTATTTGTTGGTAAAGTTGCTAACTAATACTCAATTGGTTAGAAATTCTTACCAACAGATTAAGATTGTGGTTTGTAAATTACTAACATATTAGAATTAGTTGGTAATATAACAACTAATTCATAATTAGTGGTTGCAAACATTGATTAAAGCCATAAGCCTTGATTTGTTTGGGAAAATAATTAGGGTTTGGTAAGAATAAATAACAAGAACTCAAAGCTTTAAACTTTGTTTAATAAATTCACTTAGGAATAAGAAGAATTTACTTGGCATGATTAACCATTCTTGAATATTCACTTTCTTATATTTGGGAAAATCATAAAAAGAGATAATCTTTATTTATTGTGAAATAGTAGAGATTCATGTAGAGGTTAAGTGCATTCATATAACGATCCATTAGAAGTATATCAAGATCATTACCCATGATCATACACATTAACTAAAGGGGACGCAACCTTGGTTTCTTTTAACATAAATTAGAATCCAAAGAAATTAGTTAGCCATTAGTCATACGCAACCAACTTTTACAAAAATCATCGGATTAAGAATTTAGACCTAAATTAAGCATTCTACGAATTTAGTAACCTTTTCTTACCATATTCCCTGTGGGATTCGACCCCAACCTCGTTGCGTTACTATATTTGACAACGTTTGCTTTACGCTAATCAAAGGTGTAATTTGAGTGTATAAGTAGGCCTATTACTTTCTCATGTTGACAAGTGATAGTTGATTTGAAACATGGCTTCTTTGGGAGATGAACAAGTTCTAGAAACTGCTACTTACTTGACAACTTGTGTGTGACACGTAATGTCTATTAAAAATTTCTCTTTGGATGTTAGTCACTCATTAGTTAAATTCATGTCTTGTAGAATGCCTTCTTGAATTAATTAAGTGTTGATGCTATGACTGGGCTAGATACTGATTCTGTATCTATGAAACTACGGTTCATCCTTTGTTTTGTCTTGCCTGTATAAATATATTACTTAAGCACTTCAGTAGTCATAACAGAATTTAACAGGCTATTGATGTTAATGTTAAGGTAGCCAAATCTATTAAATATATCCCTAGACATATTGATTAGGAGGCTGTTTGTTGACACCATTTATGTACACTTCATCTTCCATAATACTGTGAGCCTAACACATAAGTTGAGAGGCAAAACAGCACTTGGGGATGAAGCTCAAACCTTCCCTGGTGTCTACCATGCCTGTGGTTCCTGGAAACCCCTTGGATCTTGTGTGGCATCAGAAACAAGAGGGTAAGAGTTTTCCCTTTTGGGTTGTTCTAATCTCTCCAAATTCATGGTACATTGGCTGGTGATGGTGTATGATTATTTGATTAGCATTGTCCATTTTGTTTTTGCTTAAAGGAGTCACTTTATGAGTCTGTTTATTTACCCTTCAGTTCTGGGCTCTGAATTTGTTACTGATTGGCTTATATAAGTTAAAAAGAACCTTGAATAGTTTTTTTTCCTCATCTCCTCTCAATGCATTAGTTCTCTTCCATATATACTAGGTAATATACCAAAGTATACAGAGTATATTCACCTCTATACCCTCACAAGTGTATAGGAGTGGATATATTTAGTATACTTAAGGTATATCATTCTTGCCATTTGTGAATATGAGCCTGCATTGTGTCAGTTTAAGTCTCTTGGGCCGACTATTTTGTTTTAATTAGTATTTGGGCCTCTTATAGCATTTTAAATGAAGTTTGTACTTGGGCTGAAATTTTCTCCTTTCTTCCTAAATCTAAGTAAATAGTCCATTTGGGCTTTGGGATTTTCTTTATCATTTGGGCCTTACACTGTTTCTGTCAAAATATTATATTACCACTAAAGGACCTACTTGTTTAGCTTATGCACTTGTTTGTCTTGAATGTAGCTGTTTTGTGATTTAGTATCCTTACTTGGACAAGTACTAATCCTAGTCTTCTTGTGTGTTTCATGGGAACCAATTTTGGGCCCTTCTGGCCATCTCTTGCATCAATACTTGTTGGGCCTGAGGCTTAGCCTCCCTCTCTTTGATCGAGTCTGCTAAGGCATGGAAAGGGAAGCAAATATTCGTGTTTGAAGGCCCAGCCAATGGGTGAAAATGGCACTGATGGGCTTAGGTAGGCCAATCAATTTAAAAGTTTACTTTCTTTCCCCTCCCTATTTTTACTTGACATGTATAGATATGTTGTATATGTATCAAACATGTAAATAATGAAACCCCTATGTATGTGTAGCACTTAGGAAATCAATGTTTAGTATTTTAGGAAGTCACTTAAAACATTTTCAAACCTAATTAATTCTAGTTTTTTGCACGACTAAAATAGGTACTTATCTGATTTTTGTTAAAAGTTTAACAATTAACTCATATTTTTGGATAAGGTAAATGGTTTTTTTCTCAAATGGCTAATTGACGAATTTTGGGCCCTTGGCAAGAAAACCTGGAAATAGTTTACTTTAAAAGAGGCAAAAATGATTTTTGGCCTTCAGCCAGTTGGCTTTGGTTATTTGTGAGTATGATGTTGAAAAAAGAAATGAATTTTGCATGAAAAATGAGAAAAGTGGCTTGAGGTTCATTTTGATGGCAACAGGTCTTGAAATATCTTAAATATTTGGGAAAAATTCTGGAAATGGTTTAAACACATAGAAACTTAAGGTTTGAGAAAAATTGGGTTGGTGGAAATGGACTGTTTTTGAACTCAAATATTTTTGAATGTTGGACTAAAAGCCCAAAAATTTTATTGGACTAAAATACATTTTGGACCAAGTATGAGGATAAGATTGATTTGGACCTAGAATACTATTGACCTATGGCATCAACAATAAAAATAGAACTGATTCTTTACAATGAACTTGTATTTTTATATATAGATAGGTATACATATAAATACAAAAAACGGAGATATACTCCATACTCTCATATATAAGTATAAAAACCCGTAGGTGCTAAACTCATTTTGTTAGGACTAGAATAGTAATGACTCTATTTGGGAGAAATCCCGAGTGTGTCCTAGTCTGGCAACAAAGTGAGTTGAACACTTACGTGAATTTTAAAAACAAAAACCCCTTTTTATAAAGGGACTTTTTGCCAAATTTTTCCTTGAAATTATGATATGATATAAAAATTGACATCTTTTGCGGAAAACTAAACATTTGTAAATAAATAAGTACATTAATCACACATTGAAGCTCGTAGGTCAACCGTATTCTATGGATCTTTAATACTAAGGTGTGTAAAATCTTCCCTAGGGGATCACCAGAACCCTTACCTTGAACTTTGGTCCAAAAGATTTTTTACTTATTTTGAAAAAATCTTTAAACCCCATTTTTCTAGTTTTTCATAATAAATTAGGTGGCGACTCTAAAAAATAATAAAATCCAATTAGAGCACCAACAACCTCGTAGTAACTTTTATGCCTTACCCGAGTAAAAGCAAACTGTAATGATGATTAGGATGAAGCGATGTTCGTTGGAGGCCGGAGGCTTGATGGTCCTATGACGTCCATTCCCTATGCCACGAAAGGCCAGGGCGAGTTCATTGCATGTAATTTTGTGGGGGGAACTTTGATTAGATCCCTATGTATCTGACACTGATGGCACTTTTGCACGAATTTACAGGAGTCGTGCTCCATGGTCATCCAGTAGTATCCTGCCCTCAAGATTTTCATAGCAAGGGTAAATCTATTCATGTGGGGTCTGCATGCCTCTGCGTACACCTCCTTTAGCAATTTTGTATCCTCCTCGGCGTCCACACACCTGAGAAACCCAAGGTTGGGGGTCCTTTTGTACAACACTTCTTTGTCTAAGAAGAAACCATTAGCCAACCTCCTGATGGTCTTCTTTTGATTTTCTGAACTCTCTGGGGGATACTCTCCTTTCTCCAAGTAGGCCTCGATGTCGGCATACCATGGTTGGCCATCTGGCTCGGCATCGACATGGGTGCAATGAGCCTGTTCTTCTCTCAGTGTGATCTCTAATAGAACAATGTGGGTACTCTCAGGGTGTTGGATCATAGACACTATTGTACCAAATGCGTCTGCGAACTCATTCTGAGCCTTGAAGTATGCCTGAAGTCAATACTCTTGAATCTCCCGCACAATCTTTGTGTTAGATTCACATATGGGAGTATCTTATCATTTTTGGTTGCCCAATTTCCTTTTACTTGTTAATGAGCAAATCAGAGTCCCCGATTACTAACAACTTCTGTATGTTCATGTCCAACGCCATCCTGAGGCCTAGGATACAAGCTTCGTACTCTGCCATTTTGTTGGTACATCTGAAGTTGAGTTTTCCAGCCATTGGATAGTGTTGTCTTGTTTTTGTTATCAACACTACTCCGATGTCTAATCCTTTATAGTTGACTGCTCTATCGCAGAATAGTCTGTAGCTCGAGTATGGTTCTTCCGCCTCTTTTTCCACAGCCATCACTTCATCATCTGGGAAGAAAGTTCGTAATGGTTCCAGTTCATCATCGACGGGACTTTCTGCTAGTAGATCCGCTAGGGCTTGTCCTTTTGTCGCCTTTTGTGCTATGTACACAATGTCAAATTCGCTTAGTAGCATTTGCCATTTAGCCAATTTTTCGACAGACATCGGTTGCCAAAAAATGTATCTCAGCAGATCCATTCTGGATATGAGGTGAGTGGTAAACACCCATAGGTAGTGTCTCAGTTTTTGGGCAATCCAGGTCAAAGCACAATAGGTTTTCTCTACGACAATATATCGCGCTTCGCAGGAAGCGAACGTCTTACTCAAATAGTAGATGGCATGTTCCTTTATTCCCTCTTCATCATTCTGGGCATGTACCCGAAAGCTTTTTCTGATACCGACAGATATAGTAACAGAGGGCTCCCTAGTCTGGGCGACACCAAGACGGGAGGATTGGAAAGGTATCTCTTGATTTTGTCAAATGCCTCTTGGCATTCTTCTGTCAAATTTTTGGGAGCGTCCTTCTTGAGTAACTTGAGGATTGGCTCTATAATCACAGTTGACTGAGCCATGAACCGTCCAATGTAGATCAACCTTCCCAAGAAGCTCATGACTTATTTCTTGGTTTTGGGAGGCGGTAACTCCTGAATTGCTTTGATTTTGGTAGGATCTAGTTCAATACCCCTACGGCTGACTACGAATCCTAGCAACTTACCCGCAGGCACTCCAAACGTGCACTTTGCGGGGTTCAGCTTTAGATTGAATTTGTGAAGTCTGTCGAAGAACTTACGCAAGTACATGGTATGTTCCGAGCTTTTCCTTGATTTTATGATGATATTATCCACATAGACTTCAATCTCTCGATGCATCATATCATGGAACAGGGTGGTCATGGCTCTCATGTATGTGGCGCCAGCATTTTTGAGGCCGAACGGCATTACTCAGTAATGGTAGACTCCCCAATGGGTGAAAAAGGTTGTCTTTTCAGTGTCTTCTTCGCTCATGAGTATTTGATAGTACCCGGCGAAATAATCCATGAATGACTGCAACTCATGCTTGGCGTAGTTATCGATTAGAATGTGTATGTTTGGGAGTGGAAAGTTGTCTTTTGGACTAGCCCGGTTGAGATCTCGGTAGTCCACACAGATTTGAATTTTTTCGTCCTTTTTGGGTACTGGCACTATGTTGGCCACCCAAGTGGGGTAGGACGTCACCTCCACTATTTCAGACTTTATTTGTTTCTCTACTTCATCCTTTATCCTGATGCTCATATCTGGCTTAAATGTTCGCGTCTTTTGCTTGACTGGGGAAAAATCCTCCTTGACGGGTAATATGTGGGCCACTATTTTAGTGCTTAATCCTGGCATATTTGCGTATGACCAGGCGACGACGTCCACATATTCCTTCAATAGAGCTATGAGCTCTTCTTTCTGTGGAGCTCTAAAGTGAGCATTGATTCATGTAGCCTTGACATCTTCTTCGTCACCGAGGTTGATCACCTCAGTTTTATCCATATTTGGCTTCTTCTTATCTTCTAGTTCTTCCAACTCTTCTACCAGTCCTTCTGGCATCATGGTTGATTCGTCGTACTCCTTGTACTCCTGTTGGCTATTTTCCTCGTTCGTTTAACGATAATTTTCAGTTGTTTTATTACGGTTACTACTGAAAAGGCGAGGCAAAGTAAAGTTAGGTTTATTATTGTTCGTTACGCGTAATTAATTCAAAATTTTTTTGTTATTATTAACTGGTAAAGGTATCAGTTTTATGTAGATCGAGGCTTTTCACTAATTTAAGAGTAATTGATTACACCTGTGGTCCTGGTACGGAACAACGTCTGACCATTTCCATTTTCAAGCATCACGAAGTAATTTACAAAAGGCGATCGTTCCAGCCTCAGCCGATATCGCCGCTTTTAGCAAAAGGTTTTAAGGAAAATCCATCTCTCTACTGAGGAGCCAAGAGGGGGGTAGATGTCCTATTATTTATTTCCTAACTTTCTTCAATGACCTCATAGCATCCCTCTTCTTGGAACAACGACTCGAGACCCTCGCCAGTTTCTTCTTCATTCAGCATCGGCATCTTTTTGAGAAATGATTAGTACATACCCGGAATTGGACGAGGCAAATTCCATACTCTGGTTCTCTCCTAATAGACTTTGTGAGCTCGTCTTCATTGGGAGTATAGTCTAGACCAAAGTGGTAATTTTCTTTTAGGATTGACACAGGCTCTACTATCCCTTCGAGGTGCTTTCCTAGACCCTTTCTTGTTTCAAAGCCACTTCTCAGTATGGTGGAAGCAATCATCTTGTAGACTGCCGGCATAGGTTTATCGACCTCTTCCTCCGCATGGGTAGCCCCAATGTACTCCACTACATGAAAGTTTGAGAAGTGAGGATTCACATCAATCATAGGAACGATGTTGTAAGGACACTTCTGAATATCCTTCTCAGTTGCCACTAAAATTTCTCGTCCCTACCATTCAATTTTATGGCTTGGTGCAGAGTTGATGGGATTGCGCTAGTGAAGTGTATCCAGGGTCTTCCCTACAGCATATTGTAGTTGGCAGTTATTTCCAGGACTTGGAATTCTGTTGTGAAAGGGGCGGGCCCAACTTGGATCTGTAGGTCTATTTCTCCCAGGGAATCACTTTGGGATCCATCAAACCCTCTGACGTTAGTCCCGCTCTGGAGGATTTTGCTCATATCATAGCTGAGCTACGTCAATGTAGTGATGGGTCAAATATTGAGGCCTGATCCATCAACCACAAGTACTCTCCCTATTGTTTTTCCATTGCAGCCCATGGTGATGTTAAGAGCTCTATTGTGAGAGGTCCCTTCTGCTGGCAGCTCCTCTTTTGGGAAGCAGATTTTGTGTTCCCCGATGATGTGGGCTGCTAATCCAGCCAAGTCTTCGCTACTCGTACCAGCTGGCACGTGTGCATCATCTAACACTCTAATGAGAGCCTGCCTGTGTGATGGGGAGCTTGCTAGTAATGAAAACACTGATATTTGTTCCAGTGTTTTCTTTAAATGCACAACAATTGAGTAGTATTTCGGTTACATGCGTCGCTAGAAATCTTCAGCTTCTCCTTCAGTTATTTCTCTCTTTTGGGTGTTTTATTTTATTGTGGCATTCTAAGCTAACTTTTCAGGCGTGTTACACCTCCCCGAGCGGGTCATGCCTTGAGTCATAGCAGATTGTACAGTGATTGGCTCTCTGGGTGTGAGTGCAATTGTTTTTTCTGTCTGTGCTACTATGGGTGGTGGGACTAAGGTCTTAAACCTTGATACAGCTTTGTGGCTCCAAATGCTTGAATCAAAGCCTTAAAATTGGGGCGCTCCTGGAGTGTGAGGGAGGCTACTATTTGCTCCAGGGATTCAACTGCTTTGGGGACCAATGTTGTACAAGCTTCTCAGTCTTCATTCCTCTCAATCATGTGGACTCCGTTATTTCCATGGTTAGGCAACGGGTTTGTGTTCACATTAGGAGCTGCGGTTTCCAAAATGATTTTACCTTTTGTCGATATGATCTTGGATTTTGTGCTTGACATTTATGCAGTCTTCTATACTATGCCTATTTCCTCCTGAGTGGTAGGTACAAGTTTGATCAGCCCTGTAGAATTTGTTCCCCGACTGTGCAAGTTTTGGAGGGACCTTCTGGATTAGGCTTGCGACCAATAACCTTTCGAAGAGCTGAGCCTTAGACTCGAGAAGTGTTGTGAATTATCTTACTAGCCTCTTCTGTAAAAAAGGTCGTAGATCATTGAACACTGAAGGTGGTGTTTGATTTTGGTAATTCTGAGTTGGTTGATATGCTTGTAGTGGGTTATTTGGTAATGGGCGGTAATTTTGTTGAGGTGGTTTTTGGTAAGTGGGAGCGGGCACACAGACACTAGGTGGAGCCGCGTAACCTGGTACAGTGGTGGTGAAGCCTTGTTGTGCATAATACACAGGCATTGGATAATTTATGAGAGGTGTAGTTACGTGGGAAGATTGTGGTTCTTTTGGGCTTGGATTCGGAATGTGGGATATGCTTGCCACGTTCTCTTTCTTCGTGCGGAAGATTCTCGCAGTAGCTTGTCCAAATGCCTTGTTAAAGACACTAACTATTTTTTCGAATTTGAGACCATCTTCTATGGCCTCTCCCATTTTGACCAATTTAGCAAATGGCCTCCCAGCCATGGATAGCATTCTGTCGTAGAATCAGGCTCCTGGGATCTGATGAACATAGAGACTAGATCTCCTTTACACATTAGTGGCTGCACACGGGCTGTCTCGGCCCTCCACCTACTGGAAAACTCCCAGTAGTTTTCTGTTGATTTCTACTTGACCTTTCCAAGGTAATAGTGGTCTGGTACTGTTTCTTCATTAAAGAAAAATCTCTCCATGAAAGATTCGGCCATGTCCTCCTAGGTGTGCCATTGGCGCATATTTGAGTTGCGAACCATTCAGCAGCTTCTCCCGTTAGACTATGACTAAATAGTTGTATGATTAAGGTTCATTTTTCTTTACTCTGACCAATTGGTAGTAGTAGGATCGGAGGTGTGCCTTGGGATTCCCTGTCCCGTTGAACATCTCAAAATTTTGGGATTTTAAACCCTTCTGGCAAGTCCAAATCTGGATGCATGCACAAGTCATCGTATCTTAGACCTGTATCTTTTCTTTGGACCTGTTTGTTTTTTCCAGTAGTTTCTCTATCTTCTTCTCCATATCTTTCTCACCTTTATCCTGTTCAGCCCTCCAAGCCCTTTCCATTTCTTCATAATGATCCAGCTATTTATGCCCTGGGGAGAATTCATTTTATGATGTTGGGAGTAAAGAATGATACTTGGTGGGTGGTATGGTTAAGCAGGGCAGTGGTGGTCTGCCCAGTTGGTGGAGCTGGAGCACGTACTTGGCTTGTCGGATTAATAAAAACAGGCTAAGGAACCTGATAAGAAGGGACAGAGTGAGTGGTCCCTGGAATTTGAGTGTATTTTGTTGGAGGAGGAGCACGGTAGGAAGGACCGGCATGGTTTGGGTTGGTCGAGCTTAGTGGAGGTAGGATGGTTCCTGGTGGGTATATAGGAAAATGATCGGGCATTGGGGAGCTCAGTGAAGGGAACGGAGGAGGAGGCCTTCATTCCTCCATCAAGGCATCTTTGTCTACATTTGTCGCCTCATTCGTAGCCACCTTTTCTTGGAGAGCCATAACGACAGTCAGTAATGTCGCAATCAGATCTTCTTGAGATGATACTTCTTGTGGGTCTTGGGCATCTCCGTCACAGAGAGCGAGCTCATTTCTGTTATCGGGTGTACCAGTAATCTTATCTTTGCCTTTATCTGCGAGGGATGCTAACGCGGCTTTGTACCTTGTAAAGTATCCTAGCTTTCAGTACTAGGCTAATCGGTCTCATTCTATAAGACAAAAATAACTCAACGGTAGACAAAGTTAGTTACTTATCAAAAACATAAAAGCAAAATATCACATATTGATATTTAAAGCGCACATAGCACATGAAGTCATATATTAAAGCTTGAATACTTTTTATCCTTTGTTTTAAAGGTTCGGATGTTTATAGGCCTTTGATGTTTGGGTGGAGCTTGGTTTAATGGGCTTTATGGTTGACATACTTTGACAAACCCTTTCCCGTTACAAAATAAATGGGGGGAATTATAATTTATATTATGTAGGGGCCGAGTCTTACGTAGACTGCCTACATATCCCACCAGGGGAAATCAGGCCCTAACGTAGTTCGTTTTGACGAAAAAAGGATATATATCTTTCCTATATATCCTTTGGGCTAAACCTAGCTAATGAAATCCCAGATCATGCCCGTCTAGGGCTTCCCGTGCATCCCTTCATACGGACGTTAAGTCGGCGCGGTTCCTTACAATATTTATGAGGGAGGGGAAAACTTTTTATGTGCAAAAAATGGGGACACCTAATATCTACCCAAAAATATAGTTTCGCGAATTGCTGTCCTTACAAAATCGCTCTCTCATTTTCCTTTCATCTCAGTACTATGGTGGTAAGATGACAAAGATCTTTCCTGTACTGATCTTATGTTCGAGTTCAAGCTTGAATGCATGGCATTCTTCTATGTCGTGCTCCGTAGCACCTGTATAATACAGGCAAAACTTATTCCTGTTGGGCCTCAGTGGTGCAGGCTCATGGGCAGGTTCCAGGGGTCTAATCTTTCTCAAAGTAGCCAAAGTCGAGAAGATGCGGGCGTATGATTCTTCGAAGACAGTGAAATCATATCGCCAGATCTGAGTACTAGCAGTGACCCCTTCTCTAGGGATAATAGGGTCATGGACTAGCAGGGTGAGTGGCCCCCACAAAGTCCCAATGGGCATTGAAGGCTATGCCCCACCAGGCTAGTTCAGAAGGGCCTGCTCTTCCGCAATTCTCAGATGCCATGGTGGAGGTGGCAGGTACTATTATGGACGATGGTGCATAGAAGTCAGACTCCTCGTTGGTTGTGGCATAGTAGTCAGATTCCTCATTCGCATCATTGTCCTCCTCTGCAAACTTAGGAAACATCTCAAATGGTTCATCCTCTCCCTCAACATCTATGTCAACGGGCTCTAATTCCTCCTCCTCCATATCCTGAGGCTCTTCTTCTTCCTCTTCTGGTTCTTCTTCCTCGACGAGTTCGGAGGCTTTCTGTTGAGGCTCCAACTCCTATTGTGGGTCTGATTCTGTCAGCCATAGGTCTGATCTGGCTCTTTGGTTGTCATTCATGCCTTCCGGGGTCCCCTCTTTAGGCCTCATAGGCCTCCTCTGTAAAGGTATATCATTCTGGGACATTCCCATAGTATTGTTATTGCGGTATGCCCTCTGGCGGATTCCCAACCATCTCTAGCAATCTGTCCACTTCCTCAATTTTTCTCCCTATTTCTTGGAGGTGTTTCTCCATTTGTAAGACCTTTTCTCTTAGCATCTCAGCTGTCTCTCCCAGAGTCTGTGTTTCTTGTTCTCCTTGGTTTGCCATTGTAAGTCGACCTTTTATAGAGATAAATTTGGGTAAGTTTTAAGCTTTGGGTTTTTTCTTTTGGTATGTAGTTTAGATCATCGGATCAAATGTATTCAAACCTTAATATATGATAACACACATAGCAAATAGGCATGTGAAGCACGTAGCAAGCATTCATGTAATTTGCAGATATTTATACTATTCGCGTTCCTAAAGCCTTTTTGAGTTAAGGCTCTCTTAATCGCTTGAAACATGCAGGTTCTATTTGTGAAAGTGAACCATTGCCCTGAAAAATCATCATTAGTTAATAAATAATAATAAAATATCTTCCCCGAAGGGATTACAAAGATGATGAAGCCGACATGGGGCTTGATAAAAAGCAATAAATCAGCAGGGTTCTCCTCTAGCGGCTGATGTTGAGGCCTGGCTTGTGTTGGCCTTCTTGACCCTCCGAAGGGTGGTCTGAATCCAAAGTCATGCTTGGTACATCTCTATCCTGATTATCGCCGGATCTGTTTCTTCTAAAATCTTGGCCAAATACTCATCTGTGCTTTCCAAATATTCCTTTAGACGTTCTTCTTCTTGGGCATCATGAGGAAGTATGGGCCTTGGGATGGATGTACGGGCCAAGTGTCCCTGTAGCCATCCATGATACCCGGGTCACACCCTGCCTCGGATCTGTCTGGAGCTAAAGTATCTGGACACCAACTCACGAGACCATTCCATTCTCTGAGGATCACCCCGGCGTTCTTGATCTTCTGCTCTTTGTGCTCAATGATGAACTGCTCAGGATTTCCTACCTGAGATATCACTTGTCTCCTACCAAATTTCCTTAGAACCCGAGATGGATAGTAAAGACGGCTCCATCGAACCCCTACTAACGGTACAAAAGGATAATTCTTGCCCGAAACCACCATGATCTAGGATATGAAGTCAGGAAACATCCACTGGACCCTATCTTCAGTCTACTCCTTAAAGAAGTGGGCTCACACCCCTTTGGACATGTAACCAAGGTTCGGGCAATAATTTTTAAGGCGATCTATCCTGTTGTGGTTGCTCAGATACTAGACTTCCTTAGCCATGTTAATGTGTTTTATAATCCACCATTGTAACAATATGCTACATCCTTGGAAGTATAGGAAACAATTCCAGCATTTGTCTAAAGCCCAGAAAATGTCCGCCAGGATGATGGGTGCCAGGTCAAAATACCTTATTTCCTGATCCTTGGTTATACCATAGAAGATAGCATGGGCCAAGTAGATCACTCGAGTGTCTATGGCTAACGATTCGTCCTGTGGAAACACCATAGTGCCTAGCAAGGCTATGGCGAATGCCAAAGGTCTAACAGATTCCTACTCTTCTCTACTCTTGAACTCCCTCTGATACAGAGTATACCCGGTGACATCCCCGAATCTTCGATATAGATCTCTAAAGGCTACAGTGGGTCCTCGCACCCAGGGCGCCTTAGTCAATGCAAGAAAATTAATGATTTGCCCGACTGTGGGCCTCTATGGAAATAATAGGCGGTGATCTCATTTGTGTCGTCTCCTTAGACAGGTTCAATTGTTGTCTATAGCATCCCTAATCTCCTCCAAGGTCGGGGTCATCTTAATCTCACCAAAGTGAAACAATATTTTCTTATCATCCCAATGTCCGGCCAGTACCTCTATTAGTTCTGGACGACCCTTCATCGTCATGATAGAGGGTAGGTGACCTAAAGTGCAGCTAATTACCTTTTTGTGAGTATCACCTAACCACTCCTACCAAACTCTCAATAGATCCGGAGCCTCGACAACTATATCAAAACGTATTCAATCTTCCATCTACAAAACAGAACACAGTTAAGATTCCCCCATCCCCGCAGGGCCAATGGTTCATCATATAGGCACAAAACATGCTTCCACGTAGCATGTATATGAGATGCGGTGCTCTACGGGTCATAGACCGTCCGAACACAGGGTGATCTCTCTTAATAAGCTTTAAGTAGGTCTGAGATACCCAAAGCTCGTCTAGGTATGAATTCTCTAGTTCAGTAGTGATTTAGCTTAGCTCTATCCTAGTTTTATTTAAAAGGGTCTTTCCACAAAATACCGGAAACCCAAGCTGACAACTGGGGTTGAACCGTTAGGGCTATTGGACGACCACGAACCAACTTCGCCTCATAACGGTTCCAAAAGAAATATTTTGGTTTTGTAGTGAAGGTACGACCGCGTGCTCCGCGAAGTCACCTTTGGAACAAAGTGTAAAATGAATGCCATGAGTGGTGGAGTTATGATATGCAAGCAATGACAGTTGATAATTGTGAGAAAGTAAACACATAAACAGTGAAGCAAATATACCCACATTATATTGGAATCCGTATGGTTAGAACCTTTAAGTCCCCAACAGAGTCGCCATCTGTTACGGTTCGCATTTTCGCGGGCGGGGTTAGCGCTCAAAAAAGATACTTCGAACTTGTTGGTGCTCTTTTGGATTTTGTTTTAAAAGAGTCGCCACCTAATTTTTACGAAATTAGGAAAACCAGTTTTGAAGGGTTTATTCATACACCGTGAAAAATCCTTCTTAATCCAAAGTTCTAGGTAAGGGTTCTGGTGGTCCCTTAGAGAAGGTGTTAGGCACCCTAGTATTAAGGATCCGTACTATATGGTTGACCTTCGAATTCCAATGTGTGAGTATTTGCATGAACTGTTTATTTGGTGTTTATTTCCTGGAAAAAGTCTATCATTTTGCATATCATTTTTTGAAAAGAATTGAATATATTCCCTTTACATATAGGGTATTTAGGCTTGGATTTATAATATCCGGAAAAAATTAGTCCCTTTCGTATATAAGGATGATAGTGGTTTTTGTAAAGATAGAAGGCCTTTTAAAGTGTGCGATGAATAAATTTGTTCATAATAGACTGATACATGGTCCAGGTTAGTACGTTTAGTACGTTTTTAGAACATCCTTATCTAAAACTTTATGTTTATAAATAGTTTAAGCGGATTTAATTTATAAGGGTCTAATTATATAACCAATTGGCGTTTGGTCTTTGAAATTTCCCAAAAAAACTATGTATATCATGGCAATAACGTTTTAGACATGGGCTTTGGCCCAAACTTATATTCTCTCTATTTTTTCTGAAAAAAATGGTTATGGTCTGTTAGTTTCTGGCCCAAAAATCTCACGTCTTTCTTCAGTTACTAGGCTAAGCCCAAAACATATTTTCACTTGTCTCTTTTTTGAAAAAAAATTGTTAAGTCAGGCCTCAAATACAATCTTTGGGTTGGGCCTTGACCCTTAAAAAAATTCCATCTTTTATCTGAACTAATTCTAGAAAACATGTTTGTTTTGATACATAAATACGCTACATATACATATACTTAAAGATCATTTCCCGTCTGATTTTTGTCCAAAAGAAAGAACTCATTTCTGATAATTTTTTAAAGTGTAGCATTTACACCTATTTTCTTTGCCTGGATTGAAAAAGAGTTTTCTGAGAACTGAATTTACAACTACGAAAACGTTCTTCTAGTTTTTTTTTTTTTTAAAGTTTAGCCTGGTTTTAGAAAAAATGATAACAACATATATTTTAGTAAGGACGAAACTAATCTTCTCTATTCCGTTACTGCTTTAGCCGTTTTTATTTTTTAGAAAATATTTATACTAATTCGGGTTTTCAAAATCACGTTGGGGCCTAAGGTCGAACTAAACGGCATATGCACCGCTCACCTAAGATGCCTAGTCCAAACATAAATAATTCGAACAACAATGTGAGTTTTTAAAATCATACAAATACAACACTTCAATAAAAAAGAAACCGGCATAATGAAATTTAAGGAGAGAGATATGTTAGGGGTGTACCAAACCCCCCTAAAAGACCATTTTTATCCATGGTTGGCCCTTCATGCCATTCTCATCCATGGTTGGGCCTTCAATAATTTTAGCTTCCCTTTCCCTTCTTGGACTTAACAGTTTTTTGAAAGAATATTCCTATTAGGCCCTTAGTCTAACAGGCTGGTTGGACTCTGGTCCAAACGGTCGTGCAGTAGTAAAAGGGGAAAAAGAAAAGGAATCGAATTAGTCTATGTTTGGTGATCCTATTACTATCATAACTTTACACATATATCCATATACATCCCATTTGATTGCAAGTGCACAACTAAAGAACTTTATCACATACTATTGACTTCACTGAAACTCTAACCCATACCATACCAAAGGGAGAAGGTTGTCACTACCCTTATTCCCGACACCGCACAAGTTCCAAGGGGTGTCACGAACCCTAGGCATGGCATGATATTGGGGAGTGGCTAGACCTATCCCCTAAACCATCTCAAACTCTCAAAACCTGATGTTGCCATAGTATACAACCAGAGTCCCAAAGTTGTGCACAAGTATCATTACGTAGGAAGTAGTTCACATACAAGTAACACTCAAAGTAAATTTAAAATCATGGCAAAGAGACTGAGGCAAATGATATAATGCAGTGATGTATAAAATAACACAACATCTTCAAGATACATAGTTAGGTAGGTGGTACAAACAAGCCATGCTCTTCTATTTACATATACATGCTGCTTATGATTGGCCTGTATTCTTATATATATACACAGTATACCTATGATATACACATGGGATGTGCATACCAAGTGTATATCATGTGTATATATTCCCCTTCCTTTTATTAATCAGTATATATTCTATGTATAGCCACACTCTTATGTGTTTAGCTGTAGACCTCAAGGTTATTCCTTTTACTTAACTAAATCCTGTCCCTTAGAACAGTGTTCATGGAAAAAACCAAGACCAATTAAAGTCTAACTTTAACTCTTAGATACATCAAATAAATGATTCATCAACTTCATATGTTAACAACCCTCATAGCAAGAAATGAGAACTATTTAATGTGATCACAGAAGCACATTAGAAGGATGTAGACAAAGAGGAAAAATTCTATGACTTGTAATCACCAAAATAAGATTGGAGCGCCAAGCAGTCTAGACCAAACAACATCAAAGGAGACTGAGACTATACAGCTTCATATTCTCAGGAAAAGACAACAAAAAAAGAAACTTTGTTTCAGTACAACAGTAGTAAGAACACATTACAACAAGGCTTCATGCTAGTTACCACTTGAGATAGACAGGAGAAGGGATCAGCTATGTATGTCACCAAGTCTCACAGAAGAAGGGAATATCATGAGTTTAACACGATTCATAGCAACTCAGTATTTTAACTCCTAACAAGACATTTTTTATCAATCGTCTTAAACCAGTTCATTTCTCTTTAAAGGAAGGCAAAGATCACCCTCTTAACACAACCAGTTCCCTTTTTCTTAACTTCCTAAATCACCTTTAGACCTTTAGACAAGCTAATTTTCCAAACTCTTTCTATTTCTAGCCCTATGATAAAATGTTGAAATTTAAGGAAAGCCCATAAACCCTCAAGACAATAATACCGCCCATGATCCATAGGTTGGTCATGACACCCCTCATTTGGAGAGTGGGTAATATGAGACAAGCTAGGCTTGGCTCTTCCCTGCCCTCTCCTTGAGATGTCTTGAAAAGACCATCTTAGACCAAGTGGTTTACATTGCTCTTAAGAATACTCACCATGTCCCCAAACAACAACATCAAACCAATTTTAGCCTATCACTATTCATCTTTAAAAACATAGACGCGGTATTCAGTTATCTCATTCCCTAGCTCCTAACATGACAGCATTTTAAAACACACCAACAACATAGAATCAAACCTTACTAGATAGAGCATAACTTTACCCTTTTAATCCAAGTTACACTACAATGCCCCACTAAAGTCTAAGTGCCACAGTTTAGGTTTAAGAACAAAGGATTCTCACCAATCTTAGGTTGACTAGATGTCTTTTCACTAAGTTCAAATAAAGGTTAGTACATCACATCAACAAGTCCACATATAAATGTATCACACAAGTTTTAAACATATTCATCATGAAACAAACAAGAAAGGGAAGCAGGTTGAACTTCTAAAAATAAACATGGATTCCGACCCTAGTGAATAACTTACCTCTTTAATACTTAGTTAATGGCAGTTTTCATTCCCCCTAATTATGACAAAAATGTGACAGACTCTTACCCTTTGTTTTAACTTAGTTTTAGATAGCATGAAATCTAAAGAATTCCCCCAAGGCATGATAAACTATCCTTGACCAATCCTAAGACCTCAATGAATCCCACAGTCATGAAAACAAGGTTTAGGAATACGAGGAAGCCTCAGGGTCCTGAAAGAGAAACAGGATAGGGTAAGGTCATCACCTCCCCATCCCTCTCCTGAATCTTACTTTTAGTAAAAAGGGATCAAAGGCTCCACTGGTCACCACCTCCAGTTCATGCCTAAGGTCACCTTTTACTCTCCTAAGGAAACCCCAGCTCCCTTACCTTATTCCCATACCTAATGACAATTAGCAAGAACTTACGGACAAGAGTAGTTTGACACTGCCTTTAAACTGAATTTCATCTAGACCCCTAATTGATCACATAAGTTAATAGCTTCTAATCAACTCAGCCCAGGGTCCTAACTATGTAAAGCAAATTTTAATTCCTTTAGAAATTAACATTTTGAGAAAGTTGAATATTTAAATCACTAAAAAGCTTAAGTTCAGACTGAACATCAACTTTCAGACTCAAAACAACTTTTTTTCCAATTGATCAATCATTTTCAATAATTAAGAGCACATTAGGACTCAATCATCTTTTTTAATCCTCTTAGGCTTCTTTTAAAGAGAAAATCAACATGAATTAGATATGAAAAAGAGAGGTCTGATAACATGAATGTCAGGACAGAACTCTGTTCAAATGACACAAACATGACACATAATTATCTTAGTTGTGTCTAGGTATTCTGCTTCATTTTAAATGATTTCTACAACTTATGGACCTTAATTAGCTTTTAATGAACCCTTTAAGAACCTGTTACCACATGAATTAACTTTAATCCTAAAAGAAAAACTTCATTTTTAGACTTCTATATCATATTCTAGGGTGTTGTTGTTTCAAATTACCTTTAATGTATAACATACAACAATTCAAGATTATTTGACTAATTCAAATAGATTCAAACAGACTTGGGTAGATTCAAACCCACACAAATGCAAGCAGGCCCCACTTATCCTAACTCTAATACTTTAAACACATCAAAGACCCTATAAGTATACATGGATCCCTTCAGCTTTATTTCAGTCTGATCATGATCTTTTGTATTTTTTACCCCAATCATAACTTCATGTTATCTAATTGACATTAGACAAGTATACAGACCTACGAGAACAAATTAAGAAAAATCAAATCTATCATAGTCTTATTCAAGAAAAAGCAACTGCCTTAAATGATTAAAAAATAGATCATCACAATACTTTAGCATTCCATTGCATTCAAATAGAATCAACATCTGATTTAAAGGTTCACTAAGTTACTTTCATGACTCATATAATCACATTCTTGCCATATTTAAGTAACAGCCAAAACAGGAAACCTCAACATCCAATAGAGTACACAAAAGTTTGTTTCAACAACATCAATACATTATTTGAAACTCATACACTCAGTCTATATCAACAACCATTTAAACATGTACTTTAAAAATAAGGGAAGTAATCTCCACATTCAAACAAACTAATGAACCTTAACATCACCCAAGCAGCACATTATCATTTAGTTGAACCAAAGGCAGTCCAACAACCAACTAACATCAACAAGCTACTATCACATAAACTAATTACTAATCCATAACAAAATAAGTAAAACGGATAGAATATTACCTTTTAATAGTTCAACCTTGGTCAAAATCGTATTTGGAAGCCCTTTGTGCTTCCAAGACCACACTCAGCCACACAGACTCGAAAACAGAAGGAAAATAAATTTTTAAAACTTAGAAAACCTCAAACTAGCCGAAGTTTTAAATTTTTTTTACTTAAGAGGCTTGAAATTCGAAGTTTCTAGCCTTCTTTTAATTTCTCCAATTTTTCTGACCTCTCAAAACTCTTTTTTCAAACTTCTAACTTTCAAAAAAAACCTCGAAGTTTTTGAAACTCTCTTTTTTTCTTCTCCAAAACTTCTTTCTGTAAAGGGGGTTGGGGTTCCAAAAATCATCCAAAGTTTTAAACAAACAATGTGGGACAAACATATTTTCTCCAAAATTATCCTTTGTAGGCCTTTACTCGGCCAAGGTTATCTCGAATCAACAATGGATGGTGAGATCTGAGTCTTGCTTGACTCGATCTGACCCATCTTTGGTCAACCAATGATATTCAAGCAAAGTACAACAAAAAAACACATAAATCATACAACAATAAAAAAAATAAAGCAAAGGGATGATTTAGTATCGCGTTTGGATTAAATTTCGCGAAATCAAGTGAAACATTAAATGTTTTCACTACAATAGACATGCAAAAGCTGTGCTCATCTGCTGCTCTCTGTATTTTTTCCATTTTTGGCAGAGAGAGAAGAGGGAAACTTGAGGCGACACTAGGGTTACACAGAAGAGGAAAAGAGAGAAAGGGGAGGGGGTAAAGGCCCGTTTGGGAAAAATGAAATGAAGGAAAGGGGGGTATACTCCTTTATCTGTATTAAGTGGTTAGGTCGAGTCTCAGCCTGGCTTGGGCTGGACTCGGTCCAGACCTTAAGGAATTAAAAAGGCTGGCCCTTTTTGTTTTGTATAGATATATATATATATATATATATATATATATATATATATATATATATATATATATATGGAGCTGTCAATATGGGCTTGGCCCGCGAGGCCGGCCCAACCCAACCCTTAATTTACATAGGGTTGGGCTAGGATTTCTTTGGCCTATATAGAAGTGAGGCTCAAAAGCCCAGCCTCTCTTAGCCCGCCGGCCTCAAGGGTTGGGCTGAGGCCAGCCCTTGAGGTCAGAAAATAATAATAAATTAATTAATTTCTTAAAAAATATAAGTAAATTAAACAAAAAGATAAAAAGTAATGAGAAAAAAAGGATGTACTTATTACTGGGTAGTAAACTAGAAACTAGAGTAATACTTTTTAGTCTTAGAGTTTATATTATGTTTAATTTCTTTTGAACGTAATCTGAATTAGTGATCAAAAATAATAATTTATATTTGTTCTCTTAATTTTTTTTCTTCAATGATATGAATTTGCGCAAGAATGGGTGGTAGAAGATTATATTTCATATTGCAAAAGTTTCATGTTCAAATTTCACCAAAAATCACTTAGAAAATGTTATTTCAAAAGACAAAAAAAACGTAAAGGGCTGGCCCGTCCTAGCCCGCAGCCGGCTTAGGGCTGGGTTGGGCTGCCATTTTGCAGGCCCTTCAATTAAAAGGGCCAGCCCGTCCTAGCCTATTTGATTATTTGGCCCTTTAGGGCTGGGTTGGGTTGGGCTGGGCCAGCCAATATATATATATATATATATATATATATATATATTTCGCAGGCCCTTCAATTAAAAAGGTCAGCCCGTCCTAGCCTATTTAATTCTTTGGCCCTTTAGGGCTGGGTTGGGTTGAGCTGGGTCAGCCCATATATATATATATATATATATATATATATATATATATATATATATATATATATATATATATAGATAGATAGATAGATAGATAGATAGATTATTAAATAAATATTAAAATTGATCATATTTTAATTACAGATAAAATTCGGACATAATTAACCTATTAAATTAATTATTAAAAAAAATTGACCAATTGTGTTAATGGGCTTAAAATTGCGATTATGGTTCTAATGGATTCTGATCCAACTAATTCCTTCAATTATGGCCAAATTTGGCCTTAATTAATTTTAATTTAGTTGGTTATTTGAATTATGGGAATATTTGGCCTAATTAGCTGGCTTAAAAATTAAATTGCATTAATGACATTAATTAATTTAAGCCAATGAATTTGGTTATTTCAATCAAGGCCATTAAGAGGCTAATTTTACAAAAATGACCCCAATTTCCTTCAACCATGACTTGGTCAAATTAATTGTAGCCATAACAAAAATAATTAAATAATTTGACCATCAATTTGCAATAATGACCACCTAATTGACTAATTAAAACATTTATAGATAATTATAGATAAATTTTGACAAATCACACATTTATGCAAAATTAAAGATTAAAGGGTGAAATGGTCAATTATTAAAATTACTCAAACTCCATGGATTAAAGGGAATAAAGTATTTGCTAATTTTGATTTTTGACAATTTTAACAGTTAAATGAATGATTATTATTTTCTTAAACCAAATGCCTTATTTTTCTTTGATTAAATCAAATAAGTATCTCATAAGTGTCATAAAAGTACCAATTAATTTCTAAACAACTTTGTGACATCATTAAAAACTTTTCATCGATTTAAAGGAGAAAAATATTGTTCTGAACAATTTATAAAAATCATTTAAACCTTTTAAGGTGCATAACTTATTTTATTCATTTTCCAAGGACTCTGAGTAATTGAAGTAAATTACAGGAGGTCAAAATTTAGGTGTCAACACTCTTAAAATGGTGTGATACTGTCATCTTTTAGCCAAACCCTTGAAATTTTCCTCGAAAGGTCTCACACTGTTAAGAGATTCTTACACCTTATATGTTGGCTCCCAATTTTTTCAGCTACCAATATGGGGCTTTATTCACAGACCCAACGATCTCCCACTCGAACTAAGTTCCATGCGGGCCATTACCACGATCCACATGTTAATTTTCAAGATTCACTATGTGCTACCCACATCATTATAGTATAATGGCAATCGAAATCTGCAACTAGCTTATTCCTATGGTGCGGGTCTCCATGCTCGTATGGGCCACTAAACTGAGCTGTACCATCTCTCTGTTATTACCATACTCATCCTGCCAAACTTGGGCTCTAATGCCAGTTGTTGTGCTCAACCAGCTCTTAACATGGTGTGACATTGTACGCTTTGGGACACGCCCGCACAGTTTTTTCCGAAAGGCCTCACACCATCAAGAGATCCGTACACCATATTTGTTGGCTCCCAATATGGGACTTTGTTCGTACACCCAATAATCTCCTCCTTGAACTATGTTTCATGTGGGCCATATCAGGATGCACGAGTCAATTTTTGAGTTTCACTATGTGTCACCCACATCATTAAAGTATTATGACAATCGAAGCCCACAACTAGCTTCTTCTTGTGTGCCGTCTCCAATCTCGTAATGGCAACTAAATTGAGCCCGCACCATCTCTCTACCATCGCCACACTCGTCCCGCAGAACCTGGACTCTGATACCTATCGTTGGGATCAACTAGCCCGCAGATACTCTTAAAGTGGTATGATATTATCCGCTTTGAGCCAAACCCACACGTTTTTCTCAAAAAGGCATCACACCATTAAGAGAACCATACACCTTATATGTTGGCCCCCAATATTTCCAGCTAATAATGTGGGATTTTGTTAGCACACCTAACAATTTTCCCCTCGAACTAAGTTTCATGTGGGCCATTAACACGATCCACGGGTCAATTTTTTAGATTCACTATGTGCCACCCACATCATCTGAATATTCATGGCAACCGAAGCCTGCAAAATAGCTTCTTTTCTGTATGCATGTGTGCATCTCTAAGCTCGTAAGGGAAGTAAACCGAGCCCCACACCATCATCTGCCTTCGTCATACTCGTTCCGCTGAACCTGGGCTCTAATACCAGTTGTTGTGCTCAATCAGCCTGCAGACACTCTTAATATGATGTGATATTGTTCGCTTTGGGCAAAACCCGCATGGTTTTCTCTAAAAGCGCTCACACCATTAAGAGATTCTTACACCTTATATGTTGACTCCCAATCTTTTCAACAACTGATTTCGGATTTTGTTCGCACACCTAACAATTAATTTTTAAAACCTTACGAATTTTTCCGTACACGCATGTTCTGAACATTTATAATTACAAACGTTGTAGAAACAAATGAGGGATAACAACCAAGTGAAAGCTAAATAAATAACTTTAGCACAAATAATACTCACGTGCATCTTTATTTCACGTTGAATTCAGCATAAACAATCACAAAAATTACCGGATGACGTACTGATGCGTCTATTACTTGTACGGAATTTTTATTAAAAAAAGGCAACCTACGATTTTACGATTAATTCAGAACTTATTACAGGGAATATTTCCAGTAATAAGGTTATATGAACGACCCCTCGATAAACTAAATTCTTGCGCAGGAAACCAAAAATTAGTAGTCTTCATTGTATTCATCCTCCCTCTGGCAATTGAGAAAAAAAAATACAATGAAAACAAGATTAGTAATCTAGAAAGTAATGTATGTTACCTACTAAGTCATGTTATGTTTTTTTTTTTTTTTTTTTTTTTTTTTTAAAGTAAAATCATACCAAAAATTGCGACTTTTTCATTTTTATTTTGGTGAAAGAACCTATAGTGTTACCTCCTCGCAAGTGAAAGTGAGGCTAAGTTTGATAGTCCCACACTGATCACCATCCTTGTAAAGATCCTAATGGGTTGTTGACACTTCTCCTTCACTGAAAGCTTCTCCTAAGTTTATTCTGTTTTCGATTTACATATATATAATATGACAATATATAGACAAAAACGAAAAAAATACCATTAGATCATATATATAATTAAAAGAAAAAGTCATGAGTGTTTTGTTGCGACGGAAATAATTTTCTGTTAAATTACATGGAGAATATTCTGTCGTGTTTGGTTGGCGATGAAAAATATCTTTTAATTTGTTTTTTAGAAAAACAATAATTATTTTAGAAAATTAGACAGTTTCTTGTTATGATGTGTAAGGGAAATACTTCCGTTCACAAGTAAGGAAAGTCATTTTCCCTGCTTTGCTGAAAAATGTTTTCTGTTACCAAAGACAAGAAAATTAAATGAGAAATAACTTCCCTCGTACTGAACAAATTCTATATATGTGGTAGAGAAAGGAATTGATTAGATAATAAATTACGTTGCTTCTCCAATATAATCATCAGAACCGAAAGTGTTCTCATCCATAATTTTGATATTAATTTCATCACAACCATGACTGATGGTGAAAAGGAAGCTTTCATTCCACTCAGGATCAGATCCTTCACCTGTAAGAATTGGCACTTATTTTTAGGTATTACTCTACTTATTGGCACTTATTTTTAGGAATTGGCACTTGAGTACGGCATGTGATGACCACATATGGATTCATATCAGCTGTTGAATTTTGAAAAAGAAAAAACAAATTTCTTAATCCAAGAGATGAAGGATTAATAATGTGGAAAATAACGTGGACATGCATTTGGTGGCAAAATTTCTATACTAAAGGACATACCAAAGTCGAATACTATTTCAACCATAATGGAGATGATCAATTATATACTGAAGGAGAAACAAATATAATCCATATGCTGATTTTCTTTTTCCATGTGTAGAATAGATGATCTAATTTACCAGTAAACCATGTACACTTGAGTCGTATCTAGAATTTAAAGTCAGTGAGTATAACATAATATAATATGTTATACGTGTACCTTATAAAAAATTTCTTATATTTAAGATTCAAACAGCCCAGAGATGACTCATATCAAATGTGTCTCAATGCATCTGTATTTTCTTTTCACTTTTGTCACGCCCCAAATCGAGGGGCATGACTGACACCCGACTTGACTCACCGCGCCTCACATGGCATGCTTACATGCATAATTTATATCTCAAAACTATACTATGGCATCTGCCACTTGCAAGCAGAAAAGGCCCGACATGACAGTAGACATATGCACATTTTAGTACTATATATAAATGAGAATCTCCAATTTTGTTGTCCTCACAATGCCAATACAATCCACCAAGATTCTACACATGGCTGCTCTCTTTTTCATTTGTGCATTCATTGTTTTTTTCCTCAAGTTTATCCCTACGTGGGCTTTGTATTTGGGGTATACCCTATTGATAATTTAGTAACTTCCTGTGAATCTTTATGGCTCCTTTCTCCTTCCTGTCCATATTTCGTGGTTATTTTTAGTTTTATATTTAGTTTAAAATAAATAATAATTACTTCTTTTGTGTCACGACCCGACTAGGGGGCCGCGACGAACACCCGGTGCTAGCCCACTCGGGCACCCCTTAGCTTACACTTAGACTTGCATCTAGGTGAGCCACATCATTAATCATACATTGCTAAGCATCGACCATGCTAGTCCCATTGGACGACAACATCTTCAATCATCATAGGCATCTATGCCACAACAATGTACATGGGCCGACGAGGCTAACAAAATGATATACAAAATATAGGCCGACAAGGCCAGACATATCTAACCATATACACGTGACTACGAGTCTCTAAGAAGAGTAAAACATATCACATGAGCGGGACAGGACCCCGCTATGCCCATAATTATATACACAAAATAATAAGTACCCAAAAGCTATGGCCCCGAAGGGAATGGAGCTCCGCTATGTAATCTCTGAATAAGCAGCTATGGATCAAGTCTGTCTCCCTGTGCACCTGCGGGCATGACGCAGCGTCCACAAACAAAAGGACGTCAGTATGAAGAATGTACTGAGTATGTAAAGCATGATCAACATCAATATAGAAGCATCATAGGCAATATATGAAGTGGCATAGGAGGGAAGACAATAATATCATCATCATGGCGCTTACCTGCCTTTCATAGGAACTTTCCATTTCTCATGCGTATTTCATAATAGTGCTCGTATTCGTATACATGCCCCTATTCGCATTCATATACATAGTCTTTTCACATTCATATTCATATTATATACATAGCCATACACTTATATACATACATACTGTACCCGACCATAAGGTTCGGTGTTTCATACATACTTGGCCAACCAAGGCTCAATGTTATTTCTACCTGGCCCTACCAAGGCTTCAGGGTCATCCGTACCATCTGCAGATGTGTGCGCGCGTTACGTAATCATATACATACATATATATACATCCATATACATATATTCTACCCGGCATTACAAGCTCGGGGTTCATTATAGCCCTGTATAGGCACACATACGTATAATAGCCCATATGCACCTTTAGCATCATCATTATTATTGTTACGTCTATATTATAGGCTTACTCGTTATATGAGGAGAGTAGTACAAACGTAGCACATATCAAGGATCGTGAGCTTATGAGCTCGGAATATCAACCATGTGAAGACAACATACTCATATAGAGGAATTAGGAATTTGGCCAAGAATCATGCCTTATGAAAGAAGGGTTAGCCTTACATACCTTTTCGTCGGACTATTCTACACTTGCACGTCCCCTTCCGATGTTAGCGTTTCTACCTTCATTAATATCATAACAATGGTCATTAGTCATTCACATTATCCACATTATCTAGATTTCTCAACTTGCTTCTAATTCATTCATATTCAAGGTCATAACACCCAACTTCGTCCATCCGTCTAAAGTGTCTAGTTCATGATCTTAATACCATTTATAACACATTCATATCACAACACAACAACATTCGTGATTCATTCAAACTATTCCTAAAAATGTCACTATTCATCATTCATGACCTAGTTGACCATATTTTCTACAATCCATGCATTTCAACTCTCCAATATCTTAAACATCATATAAATATCATGAATCTTACCTTAGAAGTTGTAGGAACAAGCTTTAGTTGATAATACTCCACTTTGAGCAAAACCCTAGTTTTTCTCCATTTGGATTTCTTGACTTGGATGACCTTTGATGATGTTCTTACTCTTGATTCACTTTGGTTTATGTTGTTGATGACTTATGATCCTTGAAAGCTTGGATAATAAATGTAGAGAGAAGGTGTGTAATGTGGAAATGAAATAAAACAAGTGTTGGTCCCTTTATTTAATGAATTGCAAAATCTGTGCTGCGGTGAACAGTGGTCGTAAACGGAGTTTACGACCACGTATTCCATTTTACGGGTCGTCCCTCGCGGTCGTCTTTAACCTTTTCAAAAACCAGAAACTTTGGCTGCTTGCATGGTGATTTACGACCATGGTTTACAGGTCATAAATCACTTTACGATCCGTAAACCAGGTCGTATTTTACCATTTTCTCGACTGGCAGAAAGTTGAAGTCTTGCATGCCAATTTACGACTGCCCGTTTACGGACCGTATGCCAATTTACGATCCGTATTTGCACTTTACGACCACTGGGCAGATTTCAAATCTGCAATTTTTCATATTTCTTAGACTTCTCCTTCTAATCGTCCACATCCATTTGCATGCATTACTAGTTCATTTACTTGCGTTCCATCGGGAAATTTTCGAGGTGTAACATTCTTCCCCCCTTAAGAACATTCGTCCTCGAATGTTAAAGTGTTCGGGGATTCTATAAATATTTCGCCAGAGTTTCCCCTGTAATATGGCATTACCATCCTGCCACAACAACCTATAATATCGATGCTACACAGGGCTACAACACAATAGCATATAAAGTTTTGCCACACACAACCCAAAAGCATAAAAGGAAAGCATACATACCTTAGAATCTTGACGTCTCGTCTTGGACTTCTTCCAAGGGCTGAAATAAATGTGGGTATTTGGACCGCATACTCTCTTCTGCTTCCCACGTCATTTTCTCTCGTTTGCTATCTCTCCATAGAACCTTAACTGAGGCTACTTGTTTGTTTCTAAGCCTCCGTACTTTCCTATCTAATATGGCAATGGGTATTTCATCATAAGTTAACTTTTCTGTCACTTGAACATCATTTACTGGGACGATCCTCATAGGATCTCCAACACATTTCCGAAGCATCGAGACATGGAAAACTGGATGGACTGACTCCAAATCTGGAGGTAGTTCTAATTCATAGGCCACCTTGCCTATTTTGCGCACAATCTCATATGGCCCAATATACCGGGGACTAAGTTTCCCCTTTTTGCCAAATCTCATAACGCCCTTCATTGGCGATACTTTCAAGAACACCAAATCTTTCACTTCGAACTCTAAGTCCCTTTGACGATTATCCGCATAGTACTTTTGACGACTTTGGGCTGCTAACAACCGATCTTGTATGAGCTTAACTTTCTCTATAGCTTGCTGGACCAAGTATGGCCATATTAACTTAGTTTCTCCGGTTGCAAACCACTCAATTGGGGATCTGCACTTTCGCCCATATAAAGCTTCATACGGTGCCATCTGAATACTGGAATGATAATTGTTGTTGTAAGCAAACTCAATGAGTGGCAAATGGTCATCCCAGTTTCCTCCAAAGTCTATCATACATGCTCGTAACATATCCTCAAGAGTCTGAATAGTACATTCAGCTTGCCCATCGGTCTATGGGTGAAATGTCGTGCTAAGGCTCACTCGGGTCCCTAGACCCTCCTGAAAAGACTCCCAAAATTTTGCTGTAAACTGAGTACCTCTATCGGAGATAATAGATACCGAAACGCCATGGAGTCTCACTATCTCTTTAAGGTAAAGCCTTGCATAATCTTCTGCTGCATAGGTCGTTCTGACCGGTAAGAAATGAGCTGACTTTGTGAGTCTATCCACAATCACCCATATGGAGTCATACTTACATCGAGAACGAGGTAAGCCCGTAATGAAGTCCATATTAATCACTTCCCACTTCCGCGTTGGGATTTCTATAGCTTGTAATAATTCGCCCGGCTTTTGGTGCTCAATTTTCACCTGTTGACAATTAGGACATTGAGCTACAAATCCCGCTATATCTTTCTTCATCCCATTCCACCAATATATAGTCTTAAGGTCATGATACATTTTCGTCGCTCCAGGGTGCACAGAATAACGGGAGCAATGAGCTTCTCTCAAAATCTGGTGGCGTAGGTCTGCCACATCAGGGACACATAGTCTGCCTCGGCATCGGAGAACTCCGCCTCCCAAAATGTCAAATGATGACTCCTCTTTCTGAGGGAGTGTATCTCTGTACTGCATTAGCATGGGATCCTCATATTGTCGCTCTTTCACTTCTGCTACTAGCGACGAGACTGCTGTATTCTGGATAGTAGCTCCGCTGCTACCTGAGTCCACTACCCGGACTCCTAGGCTAGCTAACTGCTAGAGCTCACGGGCCATTTCCCTCTTCTCTGGTCGTACATCACTTAGACTTCCCATCGATCTATGGCTAAGAGCATCAGCCACAACATTTGCCTTTCCGGGGTGATACAAAATCTCGACATCATAGTCTTTTAGCAACTCTAGCCATCGTCGTTGCCGCAAATTCAACTCCTTCTGCTTGAAGATGTATTGAAGACTCTTATGATCTGTAAAAATATCCACGTGGACACCATATAAATAATGTCTCCATATCTTTAATGCATGAACCACCGCGGCCAATTCTAGATCATGGGTAAGATAATTCTGCTCATGTTTTCGTAATTGCCTTGAAGCATACACAATCACTTTGCCATGTTGCATCAATACACAGCCTAGCCCGACACCTGAAGCATCACAATAAAAAACGTATCCTTCCAACCCCTCTAGAAGTGTCAAGACTGGTGCAGAAGTCAACCTATCTTTCAACTCTTGGAAACTACGTTCGCAAGCATCTGTCCATTGAAACTTTGCCGATTTCTGGGTCAACTTTGTGAGTGGTGCAGAAATAGAAGAAAAACCTTCAACAAACCTCCTGTAATAAACTGCTAAGCCCAGAAAGCTACGAACCTCCGTAGGAGTTGTGGGCTTTGGCCAAGTATTCACGGCCTCAATCTTTTGACTATCCACTTGAATACCATCGGCTGCCACAATATGACCTAAAAATGCCACTGAGTTCAACCAGAACTCACATTTGGAAAACTTTGCAAACAATTCTCGAGTTCAAAGAACTCCAAGGACAATACGCAAATGATCCGCATGTTCTGCTTCGGATCTAGAATACACCAAAATATCATCAATGAATACGATTACAAATAAGTCCAGAAAGGACCTGAACACATTATTCATCAAATCCATAAATACCGCTGGCGCATTAGTTAGCCCAAATGACATCACCCGGAATGCAAAACGACCATATCTTGTCCGGAAAGCTGTCTTGGGGATATCTTTCTCCCTTAATCTCACTTGATGATACCCGGACCTCAAATCAATCTTTGAAAACCATTTGGCACCTTGCAATTGATCGAACAAGTCATCAATCCTCGGGAGAGGATATTTATTCTTAATCGTCACCTTATTCAACTGTCTATAATCAATGCACATTCTCAAGGAGCCATCTTTCTTTCGGACGAACAATACGGGTGCTCCCCACGAGGATGAACTAGGCCTAATGAAGCCTTTCTCGAGCAAGTCTTTCAATTGCTCCTTCAACTCTTTCAATTCTGCGGATGCCATTATATAGGGAGGAATAGATATAGGTTTAGTGTCTGGCAACACATCAATGGAAAAATCAATCTCCCGCTCGGGAGGAAGGCCTGAAAGCTCTTCTGGTAACACATCCGGGAATTCATTCACCACTGGAACTGACTGTAGAGTCGGTGACTCAGCTTCTACATCTTGAACTCGTACTAGATGATAAATGCACCCTTTTGTGATCATTTTCGTTGCCTTTAGAAGGAAATAAACCTACCTTTTGGTGATGCCATATTTCCTTTCCATTCTAACACTAGTTCTCCCGGAAACTGGAAACGAACCACTTTTATCCGGCAATCAACGTTGGCATAACAAGAAGCCAACCAATCCATGCCCATAATGACATCAAAATCTACCATTTCTAGCTCATGCAAATCAATCATAGTACGACGATCACAAATCACAATCACACAATTTCTATACACTTGGCTAGCTATTACCGATTCACCCACGGGTGTAAACACCTCAAAAGGTTTGATAGACTCCGGCTCAATTATAAATCGACCCGCAGTATATGGAGTAACATATGATAATGTGGAGCCCGGATCAATCAAAGCATATACATCATGAGAGCATACCGATAATATACCTGTGACCACGTCAGGATAAAACTCAAGATCTTGGCGTCCCGCAAATGCATAAATACGGTGCTGAGGACCGCTAGAAGTGGGAGCTTTCCCTCTACCTCTACCATGGCCGACTGGCGCATGTGAACCTGGCCCCGTAGGGCATACAGATGCTGATGATCCGGCTGCCGACCCTGATGGCTGGGTCCTACCTCTACCCTGTACTGAGGGTCAATCACACATGATATGGTCTGGTTGACCACATGAATAGCAACCATCCGAGCCCAATCGACATCGACCCCAATGCAACTTCCCATACTAGGAACATCGTGGTACAGGTGGCCTTGACTGGCCTGAATCATCTCTGAACTGAGGTCCTGAATAACTGGGACTTGGCCCTGAACGAGCAGATCCATCAAGGCTCTGGCCTGGAAACCGTGGAGATGCACTGGTCATAGAATAGCCTGAATGTCTAGGGAACTGCTGCCTGTGTCCGCCTCTAAACTCGCTTGTCAGACCCGAAGATCTAGCTCTCTTGTTATGTCCCCGATCTTGCTCACGCTCACTTCTTCGCTATTGTAGGCTTTCTTCTAAGTTCTGAGCATGTGCCTGAATGCGTGCAATATCCATACCATCATGAAGGGACACAGTCAAGCATTTATCCATCAAGTGTGGCCCTAGGCCCTTTACAAATTGGTGTACCCGGTCGCCCATATCCGCTACCATGGCCGAAGCATACCGAGCCAGGGAGTTAAAGCGGAGGCTATACTCTAGGGCACTCATACTACCTTGCCTCAAGTTCAAGAATTTATCAGCCCTAGCTCGCCGAACTTCCGGAGGCATATAATGACGGAGAAAGGCATCAACAAACTCTTGCCATACCGGGGGAGGTGCATTGGCCCCCCGTGAAGCCATCCACACCGTATACCACTGGATCGAGACATCTCTCAATCTATATGACGCTAACTCCACCGACTCGGTGTCTGAAGCATGTATCAATTGGAGTGTCCTCAACATACCGTCAATAAAGTCCTGAGGGTCCTCCTCCGGCTTTGACCCAAAGAATTCCGGAGGGTTCAAAGTAATGAAATAACGGGCCCTCGCACTAACAGCCCTATCACCACGCCCTGAAATTTGCCTCTGAGTCTAGGCCGCACCAACTGAGTCAACAAATTAATGGCCTCTTTTACATCTTGGCCAAAAGCATCCGGTGGAGGAGCTGGAGGTGCTGGAGCTGGGGCTGAGGCTCCCTCACGCTCCCCAGTAATAGGCACTGTCTGGGAGGACTAAGATTGAGCCGCACTCTAGGACTCACTTTCCTCTACTACCGGTGGCGGTGCTCTTGTAGCCCACTTTTCTGCCACCGTCTTGACCTTTTGGGCAGCTGTAGTCTTTTTCTTTTTAGGCATCTCTGAAATACACAACACACGATGAAGGAACAAGAATTTCTTACATCATAGTTCTATCGCACGATTCTTATGAAGAAAGAAGGTCATTTATTCCTAAAATATCTGCAGCTTCCTGTTTATAAGTGTGGCGCGCAACACACCCATAACCAAGACTCTACTAGACACGGCTCGTAGACACACCCTAGGACTGAACTGCTCTGATACCACTTTTGTCACGACCCGACTAGGGGGCCGCGACGAGCACCCGGTACTAGCCCACCCGGGCACCTCTTAGCATACACTTAGACTTGCATCTAGGTGAGCCACATCATTAATCATACATTTCTAAGCATCGACCATGCTAGTCCCATTGGACGATAACATCTTCAATCATCATAGGCATCTATGCCACAACAATGTACATGGGCCGACGAAGCCAACAAAATGATATACAAAATATAGGCCGACAAGGCCAGACATATCTAACCATATACACGTGATTACGAGCCTCTAAGAAGAGTAAAACATATCACATGAGCGGGACAGGACCCCGCTATGCCCATAATTATATACACAAAATAATAAGTACCCAAAATCTATGGCTCCAAAGGGAATGGAGCTCCGCTATGTAATCTCTGAATAAGCAGCTATGGATCAAGTCTGTCTCCCTGTGCACCTGCGGGCATGACGCAACGTCCACAAACAAAAGGACGTCAGTACGAAGAATGTACTGAGTATGTAAAGCATGATCAACATCAATATAGAAGCATCATAGGCAATATATGAAGTGGCATAGGAGGGAAGACAATAATATCATCATCATGGAGCTTACCTGCCTTTCATAGGAACTTTCCATTTCTCATGCGTATTTCATAATAGTGCTCGTATTCGTATACATGCCCCTATTCGCATTCATATACATAGTCTTTTCAGATTCATATTCATATTATATACATAGCCATACACTTATAGACATGCAAAGCGTACCCGACCATAAGGTTCGGTGTTTCATACATACTTGGCCAACCAAGGCTCAATGTTATTTCTACCTGGCCCTACCAAGGCTTCAGGGTCATCCGTACCATCTGCAGATGTGTGCGCGCGTTACGTAATCATATACATACATATATATACATCCATATACATATATTCTACCCGACATTACAAGCTCGGGGTACATTATAGCCCTGTATAGGCACACATACGTATAATAGCCCATAGGCACCTTTAGCATCATCATTATTATCGTTACGTCTACATTATAGGCTTACTCGTTATATGAGGAGCGTAGTACAAACGTAGCACATATCAAGGATCGTGAGATTATGAGCTCGAAATATCAACCATGTGAAGACAACATACTCATATAGAGGAATTAGGAATTTGGCCAAGAATCATGTGTTATGAAAGAAGGGTTAGCCTTACATACCTTTTCGTTGGACTGTTCTACACTTGCGCGTCCCCTTCTGATGTTAGCGTTTCTACCTTCATTAATATCATAACAATGGCCATTAGTCATTCACATTATCCACATTATCTAGATTTCTCAACTTGCTTCTAATTCATCCATATTCAAGGTCATAACACCCAACTTCGTCCATCCGTCTAAAGTGTCTAGTTCATGATCTTAATACCATTTATAACACATTCATATCACAACACAACAACATTCGTGATTCAATTCAAACTATTCCTCAAAATGTCACTATTCATCATTCATGACCTAGTTGACCATATTTTCTACAATCCATGCATTTCAACTCTCCAATATCTTAAACATCATATAAATATCATGAATCTTACCTTAGAAGTTGTAGGAACAAGATTTAGTTTATAATACTCCACTTTGAGCAAAACCCTAGTTTTTCTCCATTTGGATTTCTTGACTTGGATGACCTTTGATGATGTTCTTACTCTTGCTTCACTTTGTTTTATGTTGCTGATGACTTATGATCCTTGAAAACTTGGATAATAAATGTAGAGAGAGGTTTTAGAAAGAAGGTGTGTAATGTGGAAATGAAATAAAACAAGTGTTGGTCCCTTTATTTAATGAATTGCAAAATCTGTGCTACGGTGAACAGTGGTCGTAAACGGAGTTTACGACCACGTATTCCATTTTACGGTTCGTCCCTCGCGGTCATCTTTAACCTTTTCAAAAACCAGAAACTTTGGCTGCTTGCATGGTGATTTACGACCATGGTTTACGGGTCGTAGATCACTTTATGGTCCGTAAACCAGGTCGTATTTTACCATTTCCTCGACTGGAAGAAAGTTGAAGTCTTGCATGCCAATTTACGACTGCCCGTTTACGGACCGTATACCAATTTACGCTCCGTATTTGCACTTTACGACCACTGGGCAGATTTCAAATATGCAATTTTTCATATTTCTTAGACTTCTCCTTCTAATCATCCACATCCATTTGCATGCATTACTAGTTCAGTTACTTGCGTTCCAACGGGAAATTTCCGAGGTGTAACACTTTGTCCCGATTTAAGTATCTTAGTTTAACTAAGTATAGAGTTTAAGAAATAAAAAGAGATTTTTGAATATTGTGGTCCTAAATTAAAGATGTGTATAATGTACTTAAATGTCCTTTGAATTTTCCGGTTATAAACTTGCAATGCAGGAGGTTTATAATGTCAACTTACTAAATATAGAAAGAGATACTCTTTTTGGATAGGCAATGTAATGACCTGTTTCGTCGTTACTGTGAAATTCTAAGCAAGGCGACAACTATGGGGCTTAACGATGTCTCCACCTTCTCGCACCTTGGAAACCTTTCAAGCCAAACCAAGATCGTCATGCGCATCGCGTAAGCAATAGAATTATGAGCAAATAAATAGAGTCAGACCGCTATAGCGGTCGCGTGGACACTACAGCGGTGCCGCTGTGGCGGTATACCAACCGTCGTAGCAGTAACCGCATATGACTGCTTAACCGCCATAGCCGCGTGTTGGCTGCCCTGGCGGTACCGCTGCAGCAGTACACCTACCGCCGGGGCAGTTTTGCATAGTGAATTTCACCTATTTAAGTGACACTTCGGGAATTAACTTTATTTCGCAAAACCCTAGAGAGTCCAGCCGCCTTTGGTGTAATTTCGGAGCCAAAAATGATACTTCCTTGGGAAAGGTTATTTCCCTAACCTCTTCTATCCATTCTCCCAACATTGATTCTCATTAAGGATCCTTGTCTAGAGTCATAAATGGGAATCTCAAATCCCTTAAGTTCCAAAATTATGAACCCTTGTCCATCTTTATATAAAGTCCTTGGGATATTTTCCTATGCTCATCATCCTAACATGAGTCCTAACCTAATCCTTCACCTATCCCATTAAAAATACCTTTGGGTCTCTATTTTAGATCTTGGAAATGGGTTTCTTGAAATAAGCCTAAAATGGCAATTTGACCAAACTAGTAACTTAAGTAAGGTCATGAATGTCCTAAATGAAGGTTGATCTATCAACTAGCATTGTGATAGTGAGCTTTTAGGTAGGATAAAATTCCATATCTACCTTATCAATTTCGAAGTCCTTGGGAAGGACCCTAATGGTGAATTCTACTCTTGGGTCTCATGGTTGTCTCCGATATTTTCATATGGATTACGCGGTGGTGATTAATTGAGGTGTCATTGGATGTTCATGGCACCCGCTCGGCCATGAGGTAAGTTATGGTTTCCTTTCGGTAGACTCCGGTTAGTTTTCCGTATTGTTGTGTAGAAGAAACAGAGAATTCATGTATAGGAATTTGGAGATATGGGATGGAATCTTAGGATGGTATTGTTGTGTGTGACTTATTTGTTCGGGCTTATGGCCAGTAGACGCCTTAGGTATTAATGTTACCTTGTTGATTATCGGTGGATTTATGTGGCTTGGGAGTAGCAGAGTGAATGTAGTTATGCCTATCGATGAGATTATTGTAGTGAATCGAAGCGCTAGCTGAAGATATAAAATGAATCACGTTAGTGAATGATGTCCTAATTAAATGGTGACGAGTGACTCGAGTGTAGGGTGAGATTCTTATCCTAAGCAAATATGCTGATTAGGGAAATGGTAATACCGTATGTTAACTGAATGACTTGATGTGTGTTGAGGCTAGCCGCACCGTTATGTGTGTTTGATTGTTCAATTGTATTGGCTTGATGCCATATGTAGTTGGTACATATCAAATGTTGCTTGTTATCTTGGTTCGGACAGGATTGACATACCCGTTGTTGGTATTTTTACTTGGATATATTGTGGCATTGTCACGACCCAAACTGATAAGTCGTGACGAGTGTCTGACCGCTAGTGACCGAACACCCCTATACACATATCTGAACCATACTGAACATCAAGGGCCCATAAGTGACTCAAACTAATCTCATAAATGGGGTGACATCATAAACTATGTACCACACACACACACACACACACACACACACACATACACACACACACACACACACACACACACACATATATATACATATACATGCTAAAGGAAAAGTGCAAGCCGGCTAGGCTGCTACATATATTGTACACAAAAGAATAGAAGCCGACAAGGCTACATCATCTGACTAATACATACAACTGTCTACAGACCTCCACTGGAATAAAGCTGTAGAAAGGACAGGACAGGGCCCCATCATACCCATATGCATATACATCTCAAAAGGGTGGCATACAAAAACTGATTGCAGCTCCAGATCAAATGGAGCACACCGATCACTGTTGGATATAAAGGTCCTACTGAGCTGGACCACCTGTCGGTCTACCTGAACATGCGGGCATGAATGCAGCCCCCCGAGCAATGGGGAGTCAGTACGGATAATGCACTGAGTATATAAGGCATAAGAGTAACATATATATATGTAAGAATCACGAATAAAATTTGAAATAAGCTGAAATGACTATCTACATGTATTTGTATGAACTAGTATCTATATGTGTCTGCATAAATCTATATAACTAACAATGCCTCTGTGGGCATATAAGATTCATGCTCATGTATATATATATAGGTCATAGTGCTGAGAAACGTTCAGCCCGATCCATAGCCCATATAATAGTGCTGAGAAGCGTACGACCCGATCCATATATCATATAATAATGCCGAGGAACGTACGGCCTGATCCATATATCATCATCAAGGTTCACCAACTGATCAGGTGGTAATGCGTATATAACGCCTATCCCTTTTCCCTATACCCTATATACATATAGTACACGCGTATATAACGCCTTCTGGTCATGGGTCAATATGCATATGTATATGAATGCAATGCATAACTGAGACGTGTACATAGAATGCTCGGAGTGACATAAAGCCTCATTACCTCCGATGGACAACCTTTAAACTAACATCGTCATCATAAGAAATCTCAAGACCCATGAACAGAAGGAACAATCATACGGGGTATAGGAACATCAAAGACTGAAGTACTCCTAGTTCTTGTAAGAGTAGAGTAATATGGAATCTCGATTACTCGCTAGTTGGCTCATATCATAGGATCATGCAAAAAGAAAGAAAGGGGTAGCCTTAATATACCTAAGAATATATCCAATCGTCCAACCTCTACTCTTCGAACTTGTAAGTCTACAATCAAGATAACGTAGGCCTCAATTAGACTATTTACCTTATTTACGAACCATTTTTAAATTCAAATAGAGCTTAATGAATTATAGACAATATTTCCCTTGTAAGCTTACAAATCTTCAACTTCACATTCCATCCAACATCAACCACAATATCCACAACAACAATGACAACACTTACATATCAAAATATACTTAAGTCCCTTTCCAATAATCTCTTAAAATAGCCCCAAGTCACTATCTTACCCTTCATCCATTTACCACTTCCATAAATATCCTCTCTTCACTTAAAACCACTAAAACTCTTGATAATTAACTTAAATACAAGGGTAGATATCATTTACATACCTTGAGGGGTCTAAGATTCTAAGGATTAGCTTCAACTTCAACTTCCCAAGCTTCACAACTTTTATGAAACCCTAGGAGCAACCTTCTTCTTCACAATCTCGGGTTTTACGGGGCTCGGATCTTACCAAATCTCCACTATTATGATAGGAAATATTGGGAGTAAATATACTAGGGTTTTCTCTGACTTGGAAGAGATAAAATGAGAAATAAAGTCGTGGGATCATATACTTATACTTGGAACTAAAAAGTTCCAGCGGTGCGGTTCGACGAACAAGTCGACAACCCGTCGACGGTCCGTTAACTTGCTCCGTCGACCTATGCCTGTAGATTCAAGGCTGCGGAACCATAACGACACCGTACAACGACGGTCTATCGACATGTCGACGGCTCGTCGATGATGACTGGTGTCTGCAGATTTTCCTGAATCAGTTCAGGCTGCGTCGATTCGATTCATTCAACTTCTAATCCTGTCCATTGCCAGGAATACCTGCTGTTACCTTTGTACACGGGATAAGACACTTTCTATCTCCAAAACTTGGGCTCGGGTATATATTCCAAAGGCATACCCGATTAGGAAACCATAGGTTCTCCTACAATGAAAACGGAGGCGTAACATTCTCCCCCCTTAGGAACATTCGTCCTCGAATGTTCAAACAAATCATGAGCTATAGAAATTTCGGTAGAGTTTCCCCTATAATTATACCAACACAACCTGCACACAGCGACCCAAAATAATGCCACACAGGGCCATATACTACATCATACAATACCGTGGGCTCACACGACAAATCACGATAACTGAAAATGAAATAATACCTGGGGGAGATGATGCATCAGACTGCACCTCTTGAAATGCCAGAAACCAATACGGGTACTTAATCTTTATTGCCTCTTCCGCTTCCTAAGTGACTTCCTCAACATTATTATTCCTCCATAAAACTTTAACGGAACCTACATCCTTGGTTCGCAACCGACGGACCTGTCTGTCCAATATAGCCACTAGAACCTCTTCGTATGATAACTACTCGGTCACTTGGATATCATCTACTGGTACAACTCTTGAAGGATCTCTGATGCATTTACGAAGCATAGACACATGAAATACCGGATGTACAAACCCCAACTCAGAAGGCAATTCTAGCTCATATGGCACCTTACCCACAGTATGAATGATCTTATATGGGCCAATATATCGAGGGCTCAACTTACCCTTCTTACCAAACCTCATCACTCTTCAGGAAAACCCAATCGCCTACCTCAAACGCTAACTTGCATCTCCGATTATCTGCGGAGGATTTTTATCGACTCTGAGCTGTTAGCAATCTTTCCCGAATGACTTTCACCTTATCAACTGCTTGCTGTAACAAATCTGGCCCAATTAGCTGATTTTCTCTGACATCAAACCATCCTATAGGCGACCTACATTTCTGCCCGTATAAAGCTTCATAAGGAGCCATCTGGATACGAGAATGATAACTGTTATTATAGGAAAACTCAATAAGAGGCAAATGGTCATCCCAACTGCCTTGAAAATCAAGCATCCAAGCTCTAAGCATATCCTCAAGGGTCTGTATAGTACGTTCATCCTGTCCATCTGTCTGCGCGTGAAATGCAGTACTAAGACTCACCTGAGTCCCTAATCCATTCTGAAAAGATTTTCAGAAGTTAGATGTGAACTGCGCTCCTCTATCTGAAATAATGGTTGTAGGAACACCGTGAAGCCGTACAATCTCTTTGAGATAAAGCTTCACATAATCTTCGGCTGCATAAGTATTTCTGACAGGCAGGAAATAGGCTGACTTTGCAAGCCTATCAACTATGACCCATATCGAATCATACTTCCGCTGAGTACGGGGCAAACCTGCAATAAAGTCCATATTAATTACCTCTCATTTCCATGTCGGGATCTCCATAGCTTGAAATAAAACTCCGGGCTTCTGGTGCTCTATCTTAACTTACTGACAATTTGGACATTGAGCAGCAAATTCTGCTATATCTCTTTTCATACCATCCCACCAATAAACTTCCTTGAGATCATGGTTCATCTTTGTCGAGCCTGGTTGAATAGAATAGCGAAAATAATGTGCTTCCCCCATAACCTGCTGACGAAGTCCCATCATATTAGGAACACATAATCTACCTCGATACCTGAGTACTCCATCCCCTGTAATCAAAAAGGGCGTCTTTACTTTCTGAGGTGTTGTATCTCGGTAATAGGCTAGAACAGGGTCTTCATACTGACGCTGCTTTATCTCTACTGCCAAAGACGACACTATTGTGTTCTGAACTATGACTTCTACATCGCCTGAGTCTATCAATTGGACTCCGAGGCTAGCTAATTGACGAACTTCGCGGACTATCTCCTTTTTCTCTAGCTGCACAATATGCCAGGCTACCCATGGATTTATGAGTAAGAGCACCAGCTACCACATTAGCTTTCCCAGGGTGGTACAGAATATCAACATCATAATCCTTTAGCTACTCTAGACATCGCCTTTGACGTAAGTTCAAGTCCTTCTGCTTAAATATGTACTGGAGACTCTTATGATCAGTATAGATATCAACGTGAACACCGTAAAAATAGTGCCTCCACATTTTCAAGGCATGAATCACTGCAGCTAACTCAAGATCATGCGTTAGATAATTCTTTTTGTGCTGCTTCAGCTGTCTAGAAGCATAAGCGACAACCTTACCGTGCTGGATTAACACACAGCCCAAACCAATACCTGAAGCATCACAATATACCACATAGCCGTTTGTTCCTTTTGGAAGAGTCAAAACGGGTGATGAAGTCAATTTGTCCTTCAATATCTGAAAACTCTGCTCACAAGCATCCGTCCACTGGAACTTAGCTGACTTCTGAGTTAGCTTAGTCAACAGGGCTGAAAGAGAGGAAAATCCTTCCACAAACCTTCTATAATAACCTGCCAAGCCCAAGAAACTACGTATCCCTATTGGTGTTGTGGGCCTTGGCCAAAGCATCACAGCCTCAATCTTTTGAGTGTCCACTCTAATGCCCTCACCTGAAATAATATGACCCAAAAAATCCATAGAGTTCAACCAGAACTCACACTTGGAGAACATGGCATACCACTCTCTACCTCAAAGAATTCCAAGCACTGCTCGTAGATGTTCTGCATGATCAGCCTCTGACGGCGAATAAACCAGAATATCATCTATAAACACGATCACGAACAGATCTAAGAAGGGCTTGAATACACGATTCATCAAGTCCATGAATACAACCGGAGCATTAGTTAGCCCGAACGACATAACACGGAACTCACAATGGCCAAATCTAGTCCGGAATGCCGTCTTTGGAATATCTTCCTCCTTCACCCTAACTTAGTGGTACCTCGATCTCAAGTCTATTTTCGAGAAATATTTGGCGCCTCGTAGCTGATCAAACAGGTCATCAATTCTCGGAAGTGTATACTTATTCAGTCACTTTATTTAATTGCTGTAATCAGTACACATTCGCAAAGAACCATCCTTCTTCCTTAAAAATAATACCGGTGCTCCCCACGGCGATGTACTGGGCCTGATAAAACCCTTATCAAGTAAATCCCTCAACTGCTCCTTTAATTGTTTCAACTCTGCAGGTGCCATCTTATAAGGAGGAATAGATATTGGCTCTCCAGGTTTAGCTATGGTGAACACTGGGGGATCAAGGTTAATAAAATCCCTCACACAGGCACTTACGACACCATCAGAAACACCTGCATCGGCGCCTACCTAGCGCTGAGTTTGAGCAGCAATCAACCTAATCAATAGTCGCACAACACTTCGCATATCGATATCTTTCTCGGGATCGATAAGTGGAGGGACTGGAGGTGCATGATCCCTCTCCCGCTCCTCAGGCGCTGCCGGAGTCAGAGAACCCTGGCTATGGCCCTCATTATCTGCTGCTCTACCTGCAGCCTCAGCCATTGTACCCTCACCCTTTTAGGCTGTTGTAGTTTTCCTAGTTACCGACAACGCTGTATTTAAAACAAGTCAAGGTTAAGGAATTTCCACTTCCTAAAACTCAGCTCTATCATACGCTCTAAGATTAAGAAGGAAGGACAACCATCCTAGATGTCTTGTATCCTCCTAATTATAAGTGTGGTGCACAGTACACCCATAAGCAAGACTCCACTAGATGCGGCTTGCAGACTTCCTAGGATAGACCTGCTCTGATACCAATTTTTTCACGACCTAAATTGTAAGGCTGTTTCGGGCACCCCGTGCCCTACTTAATCGAGCATACTTAACCATCTTATTGTTAACCTTATTTCCGGGCCATTTAGGCCATCATAAATGACATCCATAAAATAGAGAGGAAGCATTCAATATCATAATTCAAACCAAAAGATATATATACAATAGTGGCCCACCAGGCCTCCAAAAGGTACGTAATCATGTTATGGCGACCCAACATAGGACATAGTCTGAAAGACCTCTAAACTGACATAGATAACGTGTGCATAAGACAGGACAGGGCCCCGACGTACCCATAACCAAAATGATATATATACATGTACGACATCGAGACATGGTAGTACTCCGAAGTACAGGAGCCTGCCAATCAAAACCCTAGAATCATAGGCTGCCTACGAAGGAGGGTCCTCAACACGTCTACCTGAACCTGCACGGCATGCATGAAGCACCTCAAGGCAAAGGGGTGTTAGCACAAAAAATGTACTGAATATATAAGGTAGAAATGAAACACAATAGTAAGACATAAATCGAAAAGGGATACGAGAATTAACCTATACCATAACCTGCCACTAAGTGCCATAAATATGCATATTATAATTTTGAAAAATAAAATAAATAAATAAATATATATATATATATATATATATATTTATGCCTTTACCCATTCGCTCCATCGATCCTTTCCCCATCGGGCTTCATATCATATCGGGCCCCTTCAGGTATCATTATCATCATATACCAGCTGATCTGGTGGTTTCCGTATACAACGCCTTTCCCTTTCCCCTTTCCTCTTTCCTAGAGAAATAATCCTATATATATATATATATATATAGTAAGTAATGCATCAAAGAATTTACAAGACTCGGAACTTCCTTTGGAGTGATTCTCAAGTCATTCATCCTCCGAATTACGTCATGAATATCCATATAAATCTCAAGAATTTCATTTGAGACTCATGACTCATATTGAGCCATATTTGAAGAAAACCATATGAAGGGACAATCAATATAGAGACAATACAACCTCCGTGAGTAGAACTCAATATAGAGATTTTTCCGTTTACGATTCTTTCCGAGCTTGCAAATCTACATTTAAGACGATTCACACTAAGGTTAAGTTGTTGAAATACTTATAAGGTAAACTTAAACTAGAAGGTGAGTTAACGGAAGTCGGATGACATTTGCCCTATATTCTCTACTTCCAAAACAACTCCAAAACATCAATAACAATGATACGCTCAAATTACACCTACTAATGGTATAACGCGTACGTTGTCAAATATAGTAACCCAACGAGGTTGGGGTCGAATCCCAGAGAGAATATGGTGTGAAAAGTTTACTAAACAAGTACTGTACTAATCTTGCGGTCCTGGTGTATTCCAGAAAATGGTTTTATAGTTGATTTGGTTTGTGGACTAATTTAAAGTGACTGAAAATTTAAAGTTGTAAATATATGGGTAAAAAGAACCAAGGTTGTGTCCCCGTCAGATAAAGTGTATGATCATGGGTATCGATCTTGATATACTTCTAATGGACTGTTTGTATGGATGCACTTAACCTCTATGTGAATCTGAACTATTTCCCAATAAGAAAAGATTATTTCTTTCTATGTTTTTTCCAAAGATAAGAATGTATGCATGAAGAACGATTAATTATTCCAAGTAAATTCCTCTTATTCCTAAGTGAATTTATTAAACAAGGTTTAAAGCCCTGAGTTCTTATTATTTGTTCTTACCTAACCCTAGCTATTTTCCCGAATAAACTAAAGTTTATGGCGTTAGCTAATGTTTGCAACCACTAACTATATGATGAAAACGAAGAACAATTAAACCTTAACAATCCATTATGCGTATATCTTTCACGATCCCCAATCACAACACACCCATCCTTGGGTTCACAATCTTAGTAATGGTGTTTAGCTACTCATGGCAACAAGAAAACAATAAAAAGATGAAGATTGCATAATTGAATTGGTGTAAAAACTTACGAATAAAACTGGAAATCAAACAATTGTAATAGTCTTGAACACTGTTGTAAGCAACTACGAACAAATTGCCTCAACACCAATCTCAGAATTTTAGAATTCAAAATATGAAAAGTGATAAAAAAATATTAAAAACCCTATTGGCTATTTATAAGAGTCAAATCCCTCTTCAATCTAGACAACAATCACGACACCCGCGCGGAAAGAGTACGGGACGTACATTGAAGTGCATCCCGTCCTTGCAAAGCACGGCCTCTAAATAGCTTCAAGGTGCTGAAGAAGTACGGGCAAATGTACGTCCCGTCTTTTGGAGTATGGGACGTATTCTCAGGACGTTCCTTCCCTCAAAGGTGCATTTCCTCTCTGTTACTTCAAGCCAAAGGACGGGCAATAAGTACGGTCCATCCTTATAAGTACGGGACGTACTTTCCAAGACGTACTTCCCTCAAATCTTACAGAGACTTCAGTGACTTTCCTTCAAAGTGCAGGGAACAGCACGGGGCGTACTTTGATGTACGTCCCGTCCTTATTCGCGTTTTTATCCAATTTTCTTAATTCTCCATCTTTGGACTCCTACAACGCCAAATACCTAAAACACAACAAAAACACATTAAATTGACCAAGACTTTCTCAAAATCAAGTAAAACTTATAGCCAATAGCATCGAATGTGTCATAAATCCCCGGTACATCAACACCCCCAACTTAAGGTCTTTGCTTGTCCTCAAGCAAGTCGTACAACATAATGACTCAATCTAACACCTAGATATCACAGAGGAATAATGTCTACATTGGTTTTGACTCTAAACTACAGGCATGGACGTTTCTCTTCCAAAGACCACCCCAATTTTCTTTTTTTTTTTTCAAAAACAATATACACAACTCAAGAATGTTATGACTAACAATGAAGCTTCAATGCATGACATTAGATTATCGAACACAAATTGATGCACACAAACGCTACTTTAAATGGTCACTTTATTTTGCTCAATTCTTATCCTTATGCCCTCACATAGACCAAAGAATGCCCCAACACACATAGATACAACAGGAATGGGACGAAGACGAAAGAGAAGAGAAGAACACTCACACTCACACTCACAAAAAAATTCATATCTACACATGCAAATACCATAGGCTTGCCCTTATTTTCTATGTTTTCATCCTAGGCTCGTTCAATTGTGATCACATTAGGACTTGTTTTGGCTTGTAATGTAGGCTTAGGGATGTGTAGGATACTTTTTGGATATTAGTGACTCAACCTCCTTGAATACTACAACATCTCTTCACCTTAATTCACCTTTACACAAATATATATATATATATATATATATATATTTGTGTCATAATTTTCTGATTTTTTTTATGCAATTACCACATCGAATCTCCACTAGCAAACTCCACCACCCCCAACTAATGTTTTTAGCATCTACTCCACATTTAATTTATCCCCAACTTAGGCATTTTGCCTCATCTATCTAGTAGCATCAAGGAGGGAACGGGTGCGAAGATGGATTAATATCTCAAAGGGTAAGGTTTCATAATTGGCTAGCCAAGAAAAAGGTCAAAAGGTTCAAAAACGGAAACTAGGGATATTTACAATCAAATGGTCAGGCTTATATAGGCTAAGTGACTAGTTACGCAAAGAAAGCCTAAGATCATCTCACAACCAAACCAACTTTCGGATTTCAAACAAGACCACCAGGAAAGTTCTGGATTATACATGCATAAACAGAACCACACTAAGAACTCACACACACATTGGCATAAGGACAATTATTTTTACACTTGTGACCTCCTAAGTAGTCATTCATCACACAAGATATCCCAATAATACTAATGTCATACAAAGATTCAAATCATGTCAATCAATAGCTGTTTCTAAGTATGCAATTTTTTTATTTTTTATTTTAAATTTCGAGGGGTCTAATTTTTTTTAACAAACCACAACATATGCCAAAATTACAGAACAACACCAAGTATGTTAAGACTACTCTATTCAACCTAAGCAAACAACCTAAACATGCCAGTTTCAACAAAACTAAACCCCCCGGGAAAAGAACTCTGGTAAAGAAAAGCCGAGGAGGTTCCTAAACAAATATCTACATTATAACAACGCCAGAAATCCCCACCCCCAACTGAAAATTATGCAATGTCCCCAATGCATCAACTTTAACTATTCTATGGGTAAGGCATACCTGGCAGCATTAGGTGCTAGGATCAGTCAGAGGTCTTGGTCCCCCTGATGTTCGGACTGGGCTAATTCTGACACATCCGTTATAGTAGACTAGAGGATGCGCCAGTAATACTGCTCGTCGGTGCTGGAATGTGATTGTCAAACATCAATCTCTCCGCGGCAATCCGAATATGCTTCTCCTCCTCCTCCGCTGTCCGGGCCAGCATCTCCAGCTCTTTCGCCCGAGGAACTGCATCTTTCACTACCTATTTACCTCTATCATCAGGGGGTGCGATGTCCTCCTTGGGCATCAAATTCACCATATTTATCAATGACGAGAGATCCACCTTGCTGCGCTGAGGGGGATCCTCAACCACACTCTGGGTCCGCGTCTGTAAGGCCAACATATCGGCCTTTAGCCAATCTAGCTCAGCTCTCATACACATCATATCACCACCCGGACCTGCACGCTCGAAAGCAACCAACTGTGCCTCAAACCTGTCAAGTCTCGTCTGATATAACTCCTGGGCCTAGTTGGCAGCGGTTGTCACTGGTGCTAAGGCAATGTCTATCTGCTTCTTCACATACTTCTCCATCTGCCTAGATAAAATCCCCGATTGCTCGTCAGCTTGTGCAACTTGAATTACCACTCATCGAAAATTCTCCTTGTTGAAAGCGAATGGATCTTGGGAAGACTGATGGGTGATTGGAGGAATAGTATGGGCTCTCTGTCCTTCCGAAAGCATCAGGGGCACTGTGCTAGTGGCCTGATGCTGTGCAACTGCTGTGGGAGGCGCCTCCATGGTAGGTGCCTCAGTGGTATTAGGTCCTGTGGCCCCAAAATCTGCCTGAGTGCCATCCCCAACTTGCCCCTCGGGTACTGCTGCCGGTGGACCCTCAAGTAATAACCTCGCTTTCTTCTCTTTGTTCTCCTCTTTTTTCGTTTTATGAATGTCGTACATGTGACTGGCTTTTACACAATGATCTATTAGATATAGTGGTTCCACATTCGCCTGTCGACATAAAGCAGTAATAAGGCATGGGTATATCAACGAAGTGGCGTCATGCTGTGCCCTATCTCGAATCTCCTTTACAATAATCGCTCCTATGTTAAGTGGGTATCGGGTCATGAGAGCTTCCACTGTCACTGCTTGGTTGGCAGTGAGTGAATTATCACTTTGTGTAGGAAGTATCCAAAATCGCACTACACCCCACCAAAAGTTTTCCTCTAGTGACAGTGTGTTCTTGAATATCTTTGACTTTTTACTCAACGACGGTAGGCTACCCTTTGCTATAACCGACGCCAACCACTCCGTTATAGATTCCGTCATCCTCCTCTCCATCTTATCATCATACTCAGTTGCGCCAAGAGGTGGAGTAAACTCAGCCCCAAAATAATACCTGTTTATTGCGGCGGGTGATACATCAACTTTCACTTTTTGAACCTCAACCACGTCCGCCAGTGGGATATCCTGCTTCAGCATTCCAGGCTTTACAATTGTGCTCAAGTGTGCACCATAATCGCCCGGTTCTCCATTAAACACCTCTAATTTGTAGTGGGTCAGCAGGTCCATGATCCCTGGTGTTCCTCCAAGTCCCGAAATCCAATTTTCCTTTCCTCCCAAATATTTCTCCTAGGAGCACCCCCTGCCTTTATACCTTCAATGCCTCTGTCAAACCGCTCTTGTGACCCTTTTACTACGAACCGAAGAGCATCCTTCATTTCGGCCCTTATCAGGTTTGCCTCATCTCTTTGATAGTCTGCCACTTCCTGGGGGGTGACAGGGGTTACCACTGGATTCCAAGCTACTTTTGATCCTCAGAATTGTTCCGTCTCGTACCTTTTCTCACCTGAGCTAGAGGAGTCCTCCTCCTTAGACTGGGAGGACACCTGAACTGGGTTAGCTCGGCCCTTCATTGAGGTCATGATTTGTTTCAAGGGCCTGGTGTCCTCATCAGACAAGTCTTGGTCTGAGGGAGGATCTTTTAGCCGCGTGGTAACCCTGCCCCTCTTTCTTTATGTAACACCTCCACCTTTGTTTTTAGGCGGCATATCTGTGAAGAAAAACATTACGTGTGTTAGAAATTTGATTCAAAAACCACTAAAGAAGTGGCAAGCTCTTTGCTTGCAAAATGTCATGTTTCAGCTGTGTAAGTCGTACATTCAATGTATGGGGCATATTTTGAAGTATGGGGCGCATTTTGAAGTACGGACACAAGGTACGCGACGTACATTGAAGTACACGACGTACTTTGTGCACGTACTTAGCAATACACCCCATAAGAGTTTCTGTCAATGTCTACTGAAATATGTGATCAATGTATGGGACGTACACCAAAGTACGGGGTGTACATTTATCACGTATTCTAAAGAACTGCCAATAGACCTTTTTTTGTGAATATTTTTGACAACTTACAACATTACCAACACATATTTTACTTCTTTCATGCTTTAATTATGGGGTTTTGGGGCGCGGGTTATGCAGACTTCACCTGTTTTACAATTCTTTCCTTTGTGACAATTTATTGAACAGTTGGCGGGCATAGCAACTTTAGGCTTCAAAACTGAAACTGTTTGTTGGAATGCCCTCCAACCTAGTGGAAAGTACGAATTCAGACTCCCACGAGTTCTTAATCATGACAACATACCAATCCCCGCCCCGGATTACGCCCAACATGATCCTAAACAAACATGAACTTCATTAACATATCACCCTACAACCAATACCGCAAATAAATAATGAAAGAACTAAATCAACATACCTGTAGACAGCCTATGATGAGACTATTGTAGCAATACAAGCTAATGGCACAAGTTCCTTTCCCTCACTTACTTCTTGGGCAAAAAGATGACAATTTGTTTTTGAGTGACTGTTAAGACTATGATTTATAGGGGGCTTATATAATGAGTTTGGGGAGTTGATAGGGGTGAGGGGGAAGGTGGAAGTCATGGGTTTTAACGGGGATGGTGGAAGGTAGATGAGGGCAGACGCGGGGGTGAAGGAGATGAGGGAAAATAGGAGGCGTGGGAGAAAGACGGGGAGGAAGACGAAGGTTTCAAAACCTTCGTCAATTTTTTTATTATATATATATATATATATATATTTTAAATGAGAGATTTGTTGTGCACGGAAAAGATACGTCCCGTACAATGAAGTACGGGACGTATTCCTAGTACGTACCTCCTTTCCTTCAGCCAGTGAGAAAATTTTTACTTGCCTGATAGTACACGGATAAGGTACGGGACGTACAATGAAGTACGGCCCGTTCTTTACTCACGTACTTCCCAAGATTTTCCAATGAGTTTGCAAACTTTCTTCTTCAAGTACGGTCAAGAATTACGCCTCATACAATAAAGTATGGGACGTTCTTCGCAGCCCGTACTTCGACCGTCGAACTTCAAGACAAAATTTCGTGCTTCCTACAAAACGAACAAACGTTACACTATTAAGAAAAAACTATAAAACATGGGTTGCCTCCCATGAAGCGCTTGATTTAACGTCGCGGCAAGACGGTGTTATCAATTTACTCTTGGTTGGGACTCTCTGAGTCAGCATTCATCCCAACGTGCTTCAACCGATATTGATCCACAATTCCATCTCCCGCAATAATACTATGGTAGTGCTTCAACCTCTAGTCGTTCATCTTCGGACTTCAATTCAATAGCTCCATGGGGTGAGACACTTACCACTTCAAAGGGACCTGACCACCGTGATTTCAATTTGCCCGGAAGCAGCTTCAACCTAGAATTAAACAGCAAGACGGGGTCACCCTTGTAGAATTCCCGCTTCAGGATTTTCTTGTCATGATACTGCTTCATCCTCTCTTTGTATAGCGCTGCATTTTCATATGCATGATAGCGGAACTCATCCATCTCGTTGAGCTGAAACAAACTGAGTCTGGTCGCTTCTTCCCAATTCATGTTTAATTTCTTCAAGGCCCACATGGCCTTATGTTCAAGTTCAACTGGTAGGTGGCATGCTTTACCAAAAACTAGCTTGAAAGGCGAAGTGCCAATTGGAGTTTTGAACACAGTTCAGTAAGCCCATAGAGCATCATCGAGCTTGCGGGCCCAATCAGTTCTATTGGCATTTACTATCTTTGATAAAATACTCTTTATCTCCTGAATAGAGACTTCAACTTGCCCGCTTGTCTGAGGATGATACGGGGTTGCCACCCTATGCTTGACTCCATACTTCTCCATCAATCCCACAAAGGATTTATTGCAAAATTGAGAACCACCGTCACTGATTATCGCTCTTGGGGTACCAAAACGAGTAAATATGTTCTTTTTCAAGAATCCCATCACACTCTTGGCTACGTTGTTAGGTAATGCCACCACTTCTACCCATTCAGAGACATAATCAACAGCCACCAAGATGTATTTCATTCCATATGAGCTTACAAAGGGACCCATAAAATCAATTCCCCAAACATCGAACACCTCAACCTCCATTACAAAGTTCATAGGCATCTCTTGCCTCCTACCAATATTCCCTTTCCTTTGGCACTGATCATAAGAACGGACCATCAAATTAGCATCATGAAAGAGAGTAGGCCAATAATAACTACATTCAGCAGTCCTCGTACCACTATGATGTCCCCCAACTGGAGAGTCGTGGCAAGCGTTCAAAATCTCCAATACCTCACTCTCTAGGCCACAACGTCAAATAATATTATCGGCGCAAGTTCTGAATAAATACGGTTCATCCCAATAGTATTGACGAACATCCCGCAAAAACCTTTTTTTCTGATACAATTTTATCTCGTCGGGAATGATTCCAGTCACCAAGTAGTTAGCAAAATCGGCAAACCAAGGTGCTACCTGCATAGACACCGCCAAAACTTGCTCATCCGGAAACGCATCTTCAATATCAAATTCTTCTGCTGGTACTCCGATTTCCTCAAGCCTAGAGAGATGATCTACGACCTGATTTTTGGATCCCTTTCGATCTTTTACCTCGAAATCAATCTCTTGTAACAAAAGGACCCAGCGGATCAGTCGCGGCTTAGCCTCCTTCTTTGCCATCAAATATCTCAACGCAACATGGTCAGTATTCACCACAACCTTGGATCCCAGCAAAAAGTATCGAAACTTCTCAAAAGCATATGCTATCGCAAGCAGCTCTTGCTCAGTCACCGTGTAGTTCATCTGTGCCTCATTAAGTGTTCTACTAGCATAATAAATCGGGTGCATAATTTTATTATGCCTCTGGCCAAGCACAACACCTATCGCGAACCCACTAGCATCACACATCAACTCAAAGGGCCAGGACCAATCTGGAGTAACAATCACAAGAGCAGTAGTGAGGCGCTCCTTTAATTCATCAAATGCCTTTCGGCACTTGTCATCAAACATAAACTTAGCCTCTTTTTCCAGAAGCTTGCACATCGGGTTAGCAATCTTGGAGAAATCCTTGATGAAGCGCCTGTAGAATCGAGCGTGTCCTAAGAAACTTCGAACACCTTTGACTGAGATGGGTGGAGGAAGTTTTGCAATCACATCTATTTTCGCTTGATCAACCTCAATTCCCTTTTTAGAGATTTTGTGACCGAGGATGACCCCTTCCTTCACTATAAAGTGGCAATTCTCTCAATTTAGTACGAGATTTGTCTCCTCGCATCTTTTCAGCACTTGACCCAGATGGTCAAGACAATCATCAAACGAATCACCAACAACAGAGAAATCATTCATAAATACCTCCAAGAAGTCCTCTACCATGTCAGAAAAGATCGGCATCATGCACCTCTGAAAAGTGGCTGGTGCATTACACAACCCAAAGGGCATTCGACTAAACGCAAACGCCCCGTAGGGACAAGTAAAAGTCATTTTCTCTTGATCTTCCAAGGCAATGTTTATCTGATTATAGCTCGAGTATCAATCCAGGAAGCAATAGTAAGACCTCCCAACCAGCCTATCTAGCATCTGATCAATGAATGGCATAGGAAAATGATCCTTACATGTGGCAGCATTCAGCTTCCTATAGTCCATGCACACACACCATCCAGTCACTGTGCGAGTAGGAATCAACTCATTCTTTGCATTAGGCACCGCAGTGATACCTCCTTTCTTTGGTACACATTGAACAACACTTACCCACTTACTGTCTGCAATCGAATACACTACCCTAGTATCTAACCACTTTATAATCTCCTTTTTTACGACCTCTTGCATGTTCTAGTTCAATCTCAGCTGATGCTTAACACTCGGCTTGCTGTCCTTCTCTAGCAGAATTTTATGTTCACAGATGCTAGAAGGAATACCCCGAATGTCTGCTATAGTTCAACCAATAGCACGCCTGTACTCGTGCAAAATCTCCACCACACGCTCAATCTGTTCCTCAGTCAATAATGCTGAAATGATCACTGGCAATGTCTTGTTTGGACCAAGGAACTCATACCTCAAGTGGGCTGGGAGCTGCTTAAGCTCAAGCTTTGGTGGCTCAACAATTGAAGGCTTGGCTGATGGAGTGGTTCAATTTGCATGATCCAGATCAAGCTTTCTTGGGTGGTAAGTGCAGGAACCTAGACCCTTAAGCGCGTTTATAGTTTCCACGTAGCCCTCCATATCACAAGCATCTAAGTTTATTAGAACTGCAGCAAGAGGTTCTCCCAGACTTTCTTCTTCCATTTTATGTTCAACAGCATCATCAATCCCATCAAACTAATAAATAACCGAGATACTCCCATAAGCGCTTGGAAACTTCATCTCCTTGCTTGCTTGGAAAGTCAGTTCTTCATCATTCACTAGGAACTTTATTCATTCTTTTCAGAGTCAATAAGGGCTATTCCCGTAGTAAGGAACGGTCTTCCCAATATAATAGGAATATCTTTATCCACCGCACAATCCAGAATCACGAAATCAGCAGGCAACATGAACTTACCCACTTGCACCAACACGTCATCTATAACCCCAATTGGCTTCTTGATAGATCTGTCTGCCATCGGTAATCGCATAGAAGTCGGTCTAGGAGTCCCCAATCCAGATTGTTTGAAAATAGCAAGGGGCATCAAGTTGATACTTGCCTCATTATCACACAGAGCACGGGCGAATGCATGAAGCCCAATATTGCACGGAATGGTAAACGCCCCTGGGTCTCCTTTCTTCTGAACTGTGGTGGAAGCAACAATTGAACTTACACGATGAGTTAAATTCACTGTCTCATGTAAAAAGACCTTTTCTTTGTAAGCAGGTCTTTTAAAAACTTAGCAAATCCGGGCATCTCTTTGACAACATGTAAGAATGCAAAATTCATTGTTAACTGCTTCAACTGATGATAGAACTTCTGACACTTAGCATCATCATTCTTCTTTGCTAACCTCGAGGAAAATGAGGCTTTGCTTTGTACATCTGAGTCAAAGGGAGAAGAGCCCCCTTTATCCAGTGTTTCCCTGTATCAGCAGCAACTTCTGGAATATCAGCAACTTTTTCTTCACCACGGACTTCCTCATCAATGATAGGTACTTCAGAACGCACCTCTTCTTCCTCAATAATAAGATCTAGATCAACCTCTTTCTTGTCATCACTCTTAAGTATTTTACCACTCCTCGTGCTAATAGCAAAAGTACGTTCCACTCCCCCACCATTCTTCGGGTTTGGAATAGTATCGCTAGGAAGCCCTCCTTTTCTAGTAGGATGCTGCTCTCTGGAAAGATCACGCATCTGCTGTTCAAGATTCTAAATAGCTACTGAATGAGAGGCCACCGTCTCTGATAGCCCAGATAATGTCTGTTCAGTGTTTGTCTGGCTTGCCAACACTTTTTCAAGCATTGGCTCCAACCTCGAACTACCTTGATCATTAGACTGCCCTTTTGGTGGAACGTAAGGGTTAGAACTTCTGTTGCCAAAATTACCATTGTTGTTGTTGTATCTCCCTTGGTTTGGTCCACCATAGCTGTTGTTGTAGTTCCCTTGGTTGTTGTCGTAGTTCCTTTGATTGAATGACCCCTGTCCTTGTTGGGGCCTCCAGTATCTCTGAATTGGCCTAGGAATATCCCTGCCAACAGCGCCAAAATTTGATACGCTCAAATTACACCTATTAATGGTATAACGCGGACGTTGTAAAATATAGTAACCCAACGAGGTTGGGTCGAATACCACAGATAATATGGTGTGAAAAGTTTACTAAACAAGTATTGTACTAAACTAACGGTCCTGGTGTATTCCAGAAAAGGGTTTTATAGTTGATTTGGTTTGTGGACTAATTTAAAGTGACTGGAAATTTAAAGTTGTAAATGTATGGGTAAAAAGAACCAAGGTTGTGTCCCCATCAGAGAAAGCGTATGATCATGGGTATAGATCTTGATATACTTCTAATGGACTGTTTGTATGGATGCACTTAACCTCTATGTGAATCTGAACTATTTCCCAATAAGAAAATATTATTTATTTCTATGCTTTTTCCAAAGATAAGAAAGTATGCATGAAGAACGGTTAATTAAGCCAAGTAAATTCCTCTTATTCCTAAGTGAATTTATTAATAAACCCTAACAATCCATTATGCGTATATATTTCACGATCCCCAATCACAACACACCCATCCTTGGGTCCATAATCTTAGTCAAGGTGTTTAGCTACTCATTGCAACAAGAAAACAATAGAAAGATGAAGATTGCATAATTGAATTGGTGTAAAAACTTACGAATAAAACTGGAAATCAAACAATTATAATAGTCTTGAACACTGTTGTAAGCTACTAAGAACAAATTGTCTCAACACCAATCTCAGAATTTTAGAATTCAAAATATGAAAAGTGATCCAAAATATTCAAAACCCTATTGGCTATTTATAAAAGTCAAATCCCTCTTCAATCTGGACAACAATCACGTCACCCGCGCAGAAAGAGTACGGAACGTACAATGAAGTATGTCCCGTCCTTGCAAAGTACGACCTCTGAATAACTTCAAGGTGTGGAAGAAGTACGGGCAAATGTACGTCCCGTCTTTTGGAGTACGGAACGTATTCTCAGGACGTTCCTTACCTCAAAGGTGCATTGCCTCTCTGTTACTTCAAGCCAAAGGACGGGCAATAAGTACGGCCCGTCCTTATAAGTACGGGACATACTTCCCAAGAATCTTACAGAGACTTCAGTGACTTTCCTTCAAAGTGCGGGGAACAATACGGGGCGTACTTTGATGTATGTGCCGTCCTTCTTCGCGTTTTTATCCAATTTGCTTAATTCTCCATCTTTGGACTCCTACAATGCCAAATACCTAAAACACAACAAAACGACATTAAATTGACCATGACTTGCTCAAAAACAAGTAAAACTTATAGCCAAAAGCGCCAAATGTGCCATAAATCCCCGGCACATCAAACAACATCAACAATAACATATCCAAGATGTTACATTCAAAATAGATTCAAATCAGTCCAAACTATTCATTAAAAATCAGTCTACAACCCAACAACTTTAATACAACATCTATGCTCCTTCCAGCCATGTTTATCTTCACTTTAAGACTTGTTAACCTCCAAAACAACTCAACACAAGAGATAGGATGAAGAACATACCTTATAGCTTGAAGAACTTCAGGCCACACAACTTAATTCAAGGCCCAGTTACCATAGCTTCAACTAGAAGCAAGAACAACTACCTTCTATGAACTTGTTATGGTTTTGAGGCTCGATCTTCTCTTAAAATGAGTTAGGGAGGACTTGAGAGAGCTTTGGGGGGGGGGGGGGGGGACCTCTAAGGCTCTACTCTAATGAAATAAATGAAAACAAAGTCGTGGAAATAAATTTATAAGCGAACAACTATTCTCCACCGCCTCAACTGGGCTGCTTGGCTTGCTGAGTGCGCCCTAAGTCGCGCCTTAGAGCTCACTCAGCAAGGCCCATGGACTGCCCGAGCGGCTTATAGTAAAATGTTCGTAACTTCCTACTCTAATTTTGTATCAATGAAGAGTTTGTTTCGTTGAAAGTTAGACTCAATGAACTTCAATTTGGATAGGTAATGCACCCCATAATGTCACGATACAACCCCGTAGGCCGTGACTAGTGCCCGAACTGGACACTCGTGTACACACCTGTTATCTATAATCCATCCACAACTAAACATAATATGGAACTTATAAAAATGAAACGTTGTCTCGAAACTGTCACATATGTATATCAAGGCCATATGTCTCCTGAGGAGTCACAACCATCAAAAGATAACATAGTACAAGGGCCGACAAGGCTGTCATAACGTGTGGGAAGGTCCCAACTATACATACGCAAGCCGACAAGGCTGCCACTACATATAACATCCCAAAATATGTATATACGCAAGCCGACAAGGCTGCCACTACGAATGGGAACGTCCCAAAATATAAGTCATGCTAACACTGCCGAACAACATCTATATACAACCCACACATATGTCTAGAGACCTCTAAGAGTATCAACAGTAACATATGACGGGACAGGGCCCCGCCGTACCCATGGATAAACATGTATAAACATCAAAGGATCTGTACCAAAAGTCTGGGCTCCGGGACAATGGAGCACTCCAAGACAGCTGAATAGAAGTCCTAAGCTGGCGGATCATCAAAGCGAGTATCTACACCTGCGGGCATGAAACGCAGCCCCCCGAAGAAAGGGGGTCAGTACGAGATATGTACTGAGTATATAAAGCATGAAATACAATAAGAAGGATCATAACTGAAGTAGAGATTACCAGAAATAAGTACAATAATCAAGAAATCACTGTACCTATGCCTTACGAAACAAAATCATGCATATCATTATCATATACCATACCCGGCCCATTATGGGACTCGGTGCCATAATCATATCATCATATACATATACAGTACCCGACCCTCTAGTAAGGGACTCGGTGAATAAAGTCGTGTACACGTATACCGTACCCGGCCCATCATGGGACTCGGTGCCATAATCATATCATCGTATCATCACATCATCATATCATCATATAACATACCCGACCCTCTAGTGAGGGACTCGGTGAATAATGTAGTGACACTGTGCACGATAACATACCCGGCCCGGGACTCGGTCAAAGATGTGACAAAAGTATGCATGAGCAGAGTAGTGAGTAACCATATGCAGTTAAATCATCATCTGAGACTCGATAGACAAGTAGACTAGCTAACATTCGAGTGTCAAAGCGATAGTCATGTTAAGTACTCTTTAAATATCATTATGGACTATATCAAAGGGAGCCTCAGGAATCATAGACATGTATCGAGATAATGTGAAATAACTTATGAAGTCAGAGACATTAGTCATCATAGAGCCTTTAGGAATAGAAACTTATACATCCGATTTCACTATCCAACATATAGAAAGCTCGAGGGCAGTAGCTTAACTACTTTAAAAGTTCTAACATCAAGAAGTGAATAAGAATCATGAATCATATTCGGAACTTATGAATGGAATTACCCCAAAGCTCATATCATTCATCACTTACGTCTACGACATGCCAAAAGAAAGAAGGGATAGGATTTACATACCTTTAGCGCTTATTCGCAGCACAACACGTATACGCTGCCCAGTCGTGTCTCACCCTATATTAAGACGTCAAGAACTATGGTTAAGCTACGGGGAGATTCAAAACGTATCCCAACGTTAGCAACTCCTTTCTAGATAATTTAGACGACGATTTCCTTACATTCAAACCGATTACATAATAGTCAAGCCAACACCAATAACTATACGTTCAAGTATTATACCGAAGCTATTCAAGGCAGATTCGAGAACACTCCAAACAGCTCACATTCACAACATTCGATAATAATCCACATACGACTACGACATATTCAAGTTATTCTTAATGATCCATAGTCATAACATTTTCATCTAAACAGCCCTATAACAGCCCAACCAACACACAACACAACGTATAATCTTAATTATCATTAATCTTCCAAGGCTCAACAAGAACAACAACAACACATCAAACAGCCCTTAACTAGCAGCGTAAGGATGCCCGATAACCTCATGAACGTCCACGGACAAATTTAATTTCAACTTTAACCATTACATACCTTCATTCTCATCATAAAATCCATAACAACAACAATCAAAATACTAAGTAAAATCAATTCATCATTTTTACACAAAACAGCCCCTACGGCTTCAACAATACTCCAACATTAACATACATGATTTCATACCTCCAATTCACATTTACACATTCACAACACGTCCAAACTCATCCTAAAACATATAGAAAATGATCAACTCTTACCTTAACAAATTGGCTCCTAAATTTGCTGAATTTGGCAACTTCAATTAATAACCACTCTTGCTGCCCTCAATGCTCAATTCACGTTGCTACCATCTTCCAAGGGTTGGAATATCTTGAAAGATTAATTTTCTTCATCAAGAACACAAGCTTGCAAGAACAGCCATGGCCATGAGCTGCCATGGCTGGACTGCTCTCTCACTCTCAAGATCATTCTCTTCTCTTTTTTTTTGGAATAGATGGTGAATTCCATGGCCATGAGCTTGGACCTGCTGCCATGGCCATAGAGCCGAGAGCCTCTCTCTCTCCCTCTAATTGATTTGTTGAAGATGTAATGAGATAGTGCTATGCAATTGTCATCAAATAAGTATATATATGTTTTCCACAATGGTGACACATGTCCAGCCACATGACATGTGTCCCATTAACACCCACAACCAATCAGATTCAGCCACATGTCTTGGTGGGGCCCACTTAGTGCACTAATGAATTGATTAGTGATAATTAGTCTCTAATCCCCACTTAATAATTTAATCATGGTTAATTAATTCCTAATCTCCATTAATATTTCCATACCAAATAAAATTGCAAGCAAGTCGTGCACTTATTAGAATCGGGGATTAAAAGTCCTTGTCTCCTATCCAAAAAGTAATCTTGTCCTTGGATTTATGTTGATTAACTTACGAATAATCCATCGTATAAAAATACAGGATATAACATCCTTCCCCCCTTTAGAACATTCGTCCTCGAATGTTGGACTGATTCTGAATTCCCAAAAGTTTCTTAGGTGTTCTCTTAGTTAATTATGCCCTTCACATACCTCTTTCGTTTGTCGATTCGCTTTAATTCATTATAACGCATTCCAGGTCTTTTACATAGTCATTCTTGTAATATCTCCTCTTTTTGTTTCTTCCCGAGGTAATTATTCCACGTCGTTATCTTTGCTCTTCTCTTTATTTCATAGTTGGTTGTCAGCTGTATTTCGCGCTGTTCTGCTGAAGTGTTACTATCTTTCTTGTCTGCATACTGTTCAGTTGTATTGTCACTGATTGTCTCAAACTTGTACTCATGGTGCACGTAGTCATAACTCGACTCTTTTTCTTTCCATACTTACTCCTTTAAGATGATGTATCATTTACTTCACTTTTCCTTCTTATCATTAAACACAATCTTGTGACGCGTAGACATTCTCCATCGATTCATTAGACTTTAATATCCCTGGAGTATTGCATGCCTCTGGTAACCTGCAGACCCTTCACAGTTTCTACGAGTTAAACGAAATTTCCCAGAGGTGACATTTTTCCGCTCCAATCCTTGCTTCACCCCGTTGTTATAGCCCATATTATGAAATCTTCAATATCATGTGTCACTTTCTGACTTTCTTTTAAAGGTATTTAACTTCCTGATCTCGATCTTTAGGGTCGGCTATTAATACATTGTCATCCCGAAACTTACTTGTTCTGATTGTCTTGGTTAAATCATTTCGTAATTTCCTTTAACCTAACTGGTAATACTTTAGGCATATTATCTCGTGTCGTTTCCCTATTTTTGACTCAAACTCTTCTATTGCCTCTTTACTCAAATTTGCTCTTAGTTTTCCTACCACGCACCCTATTGCAATCTTTACACAAGTATGTGTAAGTTCTCAAATCCGCCCGGGAAAATACCTTAGTGTTGCCTCGCTAGTCTCTATGCAAACCCTATATTCTTCTCGTATATCTCTCGATTGATATCAAGGCTCAACTATGGCTTTTTCCCTCGGTACTAATTATATCTCCGTAGTTTTACCTTAAACCAGCTTATACCTTTCTTTGATGTATCCGAAATATCGCAATCACATTGTTGTTACCGAATTCTTACTCTTCTTATCCAGTACTCACTTAGTCTCGTTCTTAGTGTACAAGTATTCATAGGCTGCATAACTATTCCTGTACAATTTGTACAAAGTGCATTCAATCGGTCACAGTCTTTCCTCCTCTTAGTGTATTCTGCTCTACATATCTTATTGTACTAAAACTCACTTGCTGTCTATTTCGCCATACTCTTTCCCCTTCCTCTATTCATCATTTGGTTTTCTCATATCCTTCTATGGGACATATTTCCTATCCTTTTTCCTTTGCTACTTATGTGTCACAATATCATTAGCCAATAACTCCGTTGTCAACATCTTAACCTCTAATCCAGTACAGTCTTGCTATTCTTTATAACATCCTTTTAAGTTACTCGTCACCATTCTCTCGTCATATTCTTCCTTTTTATAAGCGTCCACCTTCTGATGTCATATTATCCAAGGTCTTTACCAATAATTCTCAACACTGTCTCAAATACTATCTTGACTACTGTTCGTTTATCGCTGGCTCTCAGATCTTACCAACGCATTTCAGCATGAGATTTCACTTGAGGTTTGAGTATCCATATTGGGTATATTATAATGTCAATTGTTTCCATCGGCACTTACTTTGCTTTCTCCCGCTTCCCCCCTTTGGGGTTATACTTATACCATATCCATGTCTTCCCTTTATTATTTATAACTTAGATTGCCCATGTACGAAACCTTAACACAATCACGAGACGATGAGAACTCTCGATATCTAGTACAAAATCTTATCTGATGGTTGGTACTCGAGTAATGTAATTAATGTAGCAATTTGTCTGAAGCCACATTCCATTCATCCCAGTCAGTAATTAGGTAGTGCTTATCGTCGTTTCAAATTTTCCGTTCAGTAGCACTTACATTCTAATGATAAGTGTCCCAAGCTTTCTCATAACACTATCTTTATCCCAACGGATATCATCTGTTTCTTTTAATATATTTACAATACATCAGTTGTTTCGCAAATCCGCAATCCTTGTCCTTTAAGGGTTTCGCTATTTCCAAGGTGAAGTCACGCACATGCAGTACTCCTTTATGCCTTATGCTCTTTCACCCCCGTTGTATAACCAACGCTAACTCCTAACTTACCCAAAATCATATCAAATGCGTCTTAATAGTGGTCTTGTCTAATCACCTTCTCATCATACTATATCTTAAGTTCGTAGCTATATGTTTCCCTTTTATCCTATACTCATACTCAATTAGTTACGTCTGTCTCGGATGCTTCCTTTAGTATCCCTTTCATTTCTCCAGTCTATGTCCATCTTTTATTTTATGCACGAGGAATCTCATGCTACTCCTATACCCTTCGGAAAACATTATTTCTGCATAATCCCTTTCTCATTTTCAAAACACATTCTGTTCATCCCTATTTGTTCTTATCGTACCAGTCATTTTTGGCACTTATTCTGTCTTGTTGCTCATTTCCCTTTAGGTTGGTCTTTTCACAATTCTGTCGCTTATATTACTCATTTTCTCAGCTATACATGTCATAACACATTGCTACACTGTAATCCCACTCGCTTTTTTTTTATCCTCCTCTTTCTATTAACTCCTTCTCTTCCTGTACTCGCTTTCACTTTCCTTACCACTTGACTTTTATTCTGAATTTTCCCTATAGAACTTTGTAAGTCTTTCTTATTCGTTCTACATTTGCTTTTCCGTTTCACACTAATCACATTGTATCCTTCAGTTACTTCCTTGCTAGGCTTTACTCATTTCTATAGCAATCCTTATAGTATTCACATTACTTCCTGTTCGTAATCCATCGTATAACGTAACACTGCTTAATCGTATTCACGATTCTTACTATGTTTTAATTACACTCTGTGAACTAGGCGTACTTAACCCTTCACCCTGTCTGATCAATCTTATCCTTAATATCTGACAAGCTGTCTTATCAATACCTTCATGATTTGGTATAACTCTTCCTCCTCTGTACTTTTGTCTCAGTCATATTACTATTCCTTTTAACTGTAACTCATCGTAATTTACCCCTACTTATCGGTTCACTCGATACCCCTATAAAATGTTTTGTTACGAGTTGCCACCTTTTTCTAAATCATCCCTTAGTATCACAAGCCCTTCCAAATCATCCTAGCATTTCATCAACAACACATGAAATACATGTTCCTAGACAACCCACAAGTTTGAGTTTTCCTTCCACAAATTCCATCTCCAATTAGTTGATTAAGAACTAATAAAATGTCACCATGAAACATTCTCCAGCCACCACCAGAAGAAAAACTAGAATCCGACAAGTACCACAGGACTTCTAGTGCTTGATTCACATAGTTTACCCTCAGAGATTTTTTTTTTGGGTCATGAACGAACTATTTAGTTCACCAACTACTTGATGTGGGCTTTGTACACTTCCAATAAAGTGAAACTTGATTGCTGGGCATTTTTGCCCTTCAACGTGAGCCTTTTTCTAAGGTAAAATATGGTTGGAAAGTATTCTGGTCCGTTCAAATGAATTCTAAACTGTGCTACTCATATATGCTTTTTCGAAATAAAATTTCCCATGTAAGAATGGTGCCTCTTACGGATGACATGGAGAGTATCTCTTAAAGCGTTAATCCAACATAATAAATTCACTCTACCGGTATCAACTTTCAAGACATATTATGAACTTATATCTCGTTCTCTTCTCTTTCCTATTTCTGGGAAAATTTGGGCAGAGTTTCCTCTGTACTTCTTACTATCCCAAAACCTGCACGCAGGAAATACCAACTATGCCTCACAGGGCCAACATATATACATATATATCATATCGTACCATAGCCACACAGGGCTCCCAATTTCAAGTAAAAGGTATAAAGGTGTCGGAACTTACCTCACATATCGCACCTCGAGACGTACCTGATCCCTTGACGATCTGTTCTGTTATACTTTCCTATCCACCTTCTCTTTCGTCCTCCAACTTTACATTTCAATCATATTTCAATATTCTTACCTTACCCGACATGCCTCTTTCGCATCGTGGCTTACTTGTGTACTGTGTAGCTTCTAATATTATCAGTCACTTTCTTCTGTTGATGTCGTTCTTCAGCTGAAATCAAAGGTTAGTATAAGGAATTTCATTTCCTATGGCTGGGCTCTATCGCACGATCTAAGATAAGAAGGAAGGATAACATCCTAAATGTCCTGTAGCTTCCTGTTTATAGATGTGGTGCACAACACACCGATAAACAAGACTCTACTAGACACGGCCTGTAGACACTCCGAGGACGAACTGCTCTGATACCACTTTTGTCACGACCCAACCCCGTAGGCCGTGACTAGTGCCCGAACTGGACACTCGTGTACACACCTGTTATCTATAATCCATCCGCAACTAAACATAATATGGAACTTATAAAAACTAAACTTTGTCTCGAAACTGTCACATATGTATATCAAGGCCATCTGTCTCCTGAGGAGTCACAACCATCAAAAGATAACATAGTACAAGGGCCGACAAGGCTGTCATAACGTATGGGAACGTCCCAACTATACATACGCAAGCCGACAAGTCTGCCACTACATATAACATCCCAAAATATGTATATACGCAAGCCGACAAGGCTGCCACTACGAATGGGAACGTCCCAAAATATAAGTCATGCTAACACTGTCGAACAACATCTATATACAACCCACACATATGTCTACAGACCTTTAAGAGTATCAACAGTAACATATGACGAGACAGGGCCCCGCCGTACCCCTGGAAAAACATGTATATACATCAAAGGATCTGTATCAAAAGTCTGGGCTCCGAGACAATGGAGCACTCCAAGACAACTGAATAAAAGTCCTAAGCTGGCGGATCACCAAAGCGAGTATCTGCACCTGCGGGCATGAAACGCAGCCCCCCGAAGAAAGGGGGTCAGTACGAGATATGTACTGAGTATATAAAGCATGAAATACAATATGAAGGATCATAACTGAAGTAGAGATTACCAGAAATAAGTATAATAATCAAGAAATCACTGTACCTGTGCCTTACGAAACAAAATCATGCATATCATTATCATATACCGTACCCGGCCCATTATGGGACTCGGTGCCATAATCACATCATCATATACATATACCGTACCCGACCTTCTAGTAAGGGACTCAGTGAATAAAGTCGTATACACGTATATCGTACCCGGCCCATCATGGGACTCGGTGCCATAATCATATCATCGTATTATCACATCATCATATCATCTTATCATCATATAACGTACCCGGCCCTCCAGTGAGGGACTCGGTGAATAATGTAGTGACACTGTGCACGATAACATACCCGGCCCGGGACTCGGTGAAAGATATGACAACAGTATGCACGAGCAGAATAGTGAGTAACCATATGTAGTTAAATCATCATCTGAGACTCGATAGACAAGTAGACAAGCTAACATTCGAGTGTCAAAGCGATAGTCATTTTAAGTACTCTTTAAATATCATTATGGACTATATCAAAGGGAGCCTCAAGAATCATAGACATGTATCGAGATAATGTGAAATAACTTATGAAGTCAGAGACATTAGTCATCATAGAGCCTTTAGGAATAGAAACTTATACATTCGATTTCACTATCCAACATATAGAAATCTTGAGGGCAGTAGCTTAACTACTTTAAAAGTTCTAATATCAAGAAGTGAATAAGAATCACGAATCATATTCGGAACTTATGAATGGAATTACCCCAAAGCTCATATCATTCATCACTTACGTCGACGACATGCCAAAAGAAAGAAGGGATAGGCTTTACATACCTTTAGCGCTTATTCGCAGCACAACACGTATACGCTGCCCAGTCATGTCTCACCCTATATTAAGACGTCAAGAACTATGGTTAAGCTACAGGGAGATTCAAAACGTATCCCAACGTTAGCAACTCCTTTCTAGATAATTTAGACGACGGTTTCCTTACATTCAAACCGATTACATAATAGTTAAGCCAACACCAATAACTATACGTTAAAGTATTATACCGAAGCTATTCAAGGCAGATTCGAGAACACTCCAAACAGTTCACACAACATTCCAAACAGCTCACATTCACAACATTCGATAACAATCCACATACGACTACGACATATTCAAGTTATTCTTAATGATCCATAGTCATAACATTTTCATCTAAACAACCCTATAACAGCCCAACCAACACACAACACAACGTATAATCTTAATTATCATTAATCTTCCAAGGCTCAACAAGAACAACAACAACACATCAAACTGCCCTTAACTAGCAGCGTAAGGATGCCCGATAACCTCACGAACGTCCACGAAAAAATTTAACTTCAACTTTAACCATTAAATACCTTCATTCTCATTATAATATCCATAACAACAACAATCAAAATACTAAGTAAAATCAGTTCATCATTTTTACACAAAACAGCCCCTACGGCTTCAACAATACTCCAACATCAACATACATGATTTCATACCTCCAATTCACATTTACACATTCACAACACGTCCAAACTCATCCTAAAACATATAGAAAATGATCAACTCTTACCTTAACAAATTGGCTCCTAAATTTGTTGAATTTGGCAACTTCAATTAATAACCACTCTTGCTGCCCTCAATGCTCAATTCACGTTGCTACCACCTTCCAAGGTTGGAATATCTTGAAAGATTAATTTTCTTCATCAAGAACACAAGCTTGCTCAAGAACAGCCATAGTCGGGAGCTGCCATGGCTGGACTGCTCTCTCACTCTCAAGATCATTCTCTTTTTTTTTTTTTTTTTTTTTTTGGAATAGATGGTGAATGCCATGGCCATGAGCTTGGAGCTGCTGCCATGGCCATGGAGCCGAGAGCCTCTCTCTCTCCCTCTAATTCATTTGTTGAAGATGAAATGAGATAGTGTTATGCAATTGTCATCAAATAAGTATATATATGCTGTCCACAATGGTGACACTTGTCCAGCCACATGACATGTGTCCCATTAACACCCACAACCAATCAGATTCAGCCACATGTCTTGGTGGGGCCCACTTAGTGCACTAATGACTTGATTAGTGATAATTAGTCTCTAATCCCCACTTAATAATTTAATCATGGTTAATTAATCCCTAATATCCATTAATATTTCCATACCAAATAAAATTGCAAGCAAGTCGTGCACTTATTAAAATCGGGGATTAAAAGTCCTTGTCTCCTATCCAAAAAGTAATCTTGTCCTTGGATTTATGTTGATTAACTTAGGAATAATCCGTCGTATAAAAATACGGGATATAACACATAACTCCTTATATGCTAGGAGATACACATCCCTCAAGTTGGACAAAAAATCATGTCTAGAATTTTGCCAAATTTTTCCAAAGTTTCAACAAACATGATTTCTTCGATTCGCTTGATCCCAAAACCTTTAGATACTCACTTAAGACTTGTTAGAGGTATTCCTCAACCTTATAGGAATTCCATTACCCCTCTGAGCTTATACTAGTTCACTTATGACACAAACAACACAAATTGTTTTACGAGGTGTAACAAGTACATAGGTCATAGTGAAACTAAAAATTGGTATCAGAGCTAATATATTTATATAAAGGCTAGAACCTTAAAATATTAGAGATGGTCGCACCTCCTGGAGTTCAAGAAGGTTAATTAAGAACAAGAACATCATTCTTTAATGAAAAATATTACGGCTGGTCAAAAGCAAGGATGGAAAACTTCATAATTGTGAAGTCTTGAATTATGTAACATCATTATGAGTGGTCCTATAGTTTCTATGACCACATATGATAAAGGCAATAAAGATTTTCCCAAGGGGAGAGAAGACTACACTAATGATAAGGACATTCAGGTCATCCAAAAGAATGCCCACACAAAGAAACTACTTGTTTTCGGCATTGAACCTGATGAATAGAGCAGAATATTTTCATGTACAACTGCCATTGAAGTGTGGGAAAGCTATCAAACCATACATGGAGGAACTAGTCAGGTCTACGAGTCTAAGATTGCCCTATTAAATAGGATGTATGAGTTATTCAAGATGAATGAAGGAGAATTCCTTCAAGAAATGTTCAATAGGTTCACACATATAACAAATGAACTAAGCTCTATTGAGGTTATTATTCCTCAAGGAAGAAGCATTGAAAAACTTCTTGATATATTACCTCACTTTTGGAAGAGAAAAGATAATGCTATTATAAAGGCAAAGGATCCGGAGACAATGACTATGAAAGAACTCATGGGGAACTTGAAAACCGATAAGGTGAGGAAGCTCATAATTCAAAAGAATAGTCCTCCAAGCAGAGATATGAACCTAGTCCTCACAGCTACCCGACATGAAAAATGAGGAAGACATTGCCCAACTCACCATAAGGTTTCAAAAATTTATTAGGAGGGGAGACTACCTAAATAGAGCAAGCACCTCAAGACTAAGATGATGTGACAGAAGCACTCAAGAAGGATGCTTTAGATGTAGGAGGTTAGACCACTTCGTTAGAGAATGTCCAGAAGGAGAAGATGATGGGAGAAGGAATGATCCTGAAAGAAGAAGAGAGGAACCCTATAAGCAAGTTGTGAAAACATGGTAAGTATGCCAATAACCTATTACAACCAATTAGTTAAGTTACTAAAGCAAAAAGTAAAGTGAAAACACGATATATCCATAAAAAGTTTATATAATAATCAAAATGCGGGAAACACAACCCAAGACCACCCAAACTGGTCTCATATGTAAAAGAGCTATTATTTGTATCAATACATGTCTAAATGATTAAAAAACACAGAAAAGCATAAAATATATAGAGGGAGGTGGTGTTGTGGATCAGCCAATCAGCTCATCACGATCTCTAAAAGGGAAAGCCTTAGACTCAGTAAGCTCTACGGGACCCACTTGTGCTCGGTAAGAAATCTGCATCACAAAGAATGCAGCAAGTATAGTATGAGTATGAGAAACACGTGTACTCAACATATCTTGCAGACCGACAATGAAGAATTAGTGACGACGTTAAAAAGAAAAGTCTCATTTTAACCTGGTCCGGCTTACCTTACTTCGGATCGTTCAATTAACACGGTAGCGAATAAATCAGACATCAAGTAATCAATTAAAGATATGCCATGCAATGCAATTAAATGTCATCCAAGGCCACTTACTTTCCATAACCTGTGTATACACGGAGCTCCATTGAACTATTTGGGAGACGTGACCTATAGGGGACTCCTGAGGTCCATAGACTTGGCACAGACGATCTAAGCGTACTTTCAAATAATCCCAGCACAGACTATCTCTATGTGCTCAAACCTATACTCATATTCAGTCACATATCAATGTATGGTATGTCAAAAATATCATAGTAAGAGAATATTGAACATGTCCTCTTTTCCACTTTTAATTTTAGTGATTTCATGCATCTAAATTATGACCATAGGCAGATCATATTTACACAACTACCTCGATTATCGTAAGTATACGGGTAGAATGAAGTGATAAGTGCACATAAACAAGCAAAGAATCATGTAACTACCATATAATGTCCACATGTTTTGATATTTTGGGATTACAATCTGTAACTGCACAATTACATTCTTTTCCATACATGGCACCGATACTTGTACCAATTCTCGTCACACCATGAGTACTAGAACCCCTTATTTCTCTCTTATCCCTTAATATTATCATTTTTAATCTGTACTTATCAAAAACATTCCTCACCGAAGTCTAGAAAGTCTTAACATACCTCGAGATCAAGTAAATGAATCACAAAAGTGTCATTCTCCTTCCAAAGTGCCTCAGAATGATCCCAATCTATCAAATATGAAATGTACATAAGTAAACGAGTCCGTAGACACCAAAAATTCAACCCAAAAGTCAAACCCTAGCCTCCAAGGATGATGACACTAGATATTAGCTGAAGCCAAAACTCTCTAACACCGTGTTTGGCGGATTTAACCCTTGGAACTCATTCAGAACCCCTTGACAAAAACCAAATATGGATTTTGGTCATAAAATACACTACGAACCTGCCCAAACACTCAAAATGCTGACCCAGGATCGTCTTGACCTTGGTCAATTGTAATTCCTTTACTTAACTAGTTTCTCCACCAAAGGTCCAAATCATCGAAGCTCCTCGAGATCCGAACCAACTACTCGACTAAGTAATAAATCACGTTTCGTACCTCATGGAATTGAAGAAATTCTGATTCGACTTCGTTAACCTCCGATGTTGACTTGGTCAGACATTTTCATTTTCTTAACTTAAGAACTTCCAGTTTTACTATTTCTTCTCTGCTACTCTCCTGATTACCTTGGGAACCATGCTACCCATTCCCGCAAGTCAAGAATATCATTTTAAAGATACGGGAAGGGTATTTTGGTGAAAAATAGTCCAAAATCTAATTATATTCAATAATGAGCATTATTTGCTGCTTATAATGACTAGTACATTTAGCCTTAATTAAATGAATGTGCGTTTTTGGTTCATTCAGATTGAAAAGCTGTTACATTTATTTGTGCATAGAATTTCATTAATTACCCTTAGATATGAATTAACAATACATACTTAATATAAGTCTTGGTTAATTAAATGATGTAGTGATTAATTACTTACTAATTTTAAGAATGCAGATTCACAACAAAGAGGATCAAAAGTGCACATTTTGAAATTTAAAAATACTTAGACATCTATCCGAAGGATGAAATAAAAATTTGATGATATTTGAGGGATTAAAGCGCAAATTTCCCCATTGAATAGTTCAAGAAGGATAAATAAAATGCAAGAGACCGGAGAAAGTGGAACAACCAAAGTAATGACCACGTGGTTTGTATTTATTGGAGTACTAAACTATAAATTGAGCAGGCCTACATGACATTATTCAGAACAGTAAACTGATTTGAATTGAAGCCTTTTCGATATCTTCCCATTATTTTGTTCTATCTTTATTAACGTGAGTCCGATTCAAAAGATGTCTTCCGGAAAGCTTGTAGTATATCTTGAAAATGCCACAGGCCTTGATGACACAAATTGGCTGAGTATGTTTCTAACAAACTCCTTTCTATTAGTAAATGTTATTTATATTGATGAATAAAACTGAGAGTACTTCAAGCATGTAACAATTGATTACATGTTGAAGAGGAACCCTAATCAAATCTTATAAACTAGCATTTTTTTCTTGTTTACTGCATGGTCCAAGATGATCTTTATTCTCATCACAAATATAATATAAGCTAACAAGTAGGATCTCATTAGTTTCTATGACTTTCTGATCGTTGATTTGCCTCTTCGTCTATGTATAAACAACTGGGACTTTATATTTTTATACGGAAAGTAAGGAGACAATGAACTATTTAGATCCAAATTTCATCTGCAAAATCACCCTTTTTATTGGGATCCTACATATATGCACAAAAAAAATTACTACATACATATAAAATAAATTTGGAATCCACTTCTTAGTAATCCAAAAATCAAGCAGATCAAGCATAAAATAGATGGAGAGAGTAAAATTCTTTGATTTTCCTCTCGTTGGAGGAGATGATCAAGACACGTGCGGATAAGTTCTGCAGATGCTCCAGTGAAGAGGTGCGACAGTTTGGTCGTGGTTGAGCTGAGAAGAGGAAGAGGTAGGCATAAAAAGTCTTGGGGAGAGGTGATTGAGTAGGATATGGTGCAACTTCAACTTACGAGGACATGACCCTTGATAGAAGGGTATGGAGATCAAGTATCAGGGTAAAGGGTTAGTAGGTTGCACCCAAATTACTCTTCGTACTAGGAGTAGTTTGTATCTTTGTTTTGTCTGGTTATTATTAGATCCTTAGTACTATCTCATTGTTTCTTTCACTCGGTTATCTAATTATTTTGTTGTTAATATTGCTTCTTATTATTGTTTATTATTACTGTTGCTTTTTCATCTCTTCTTGAGCCGGGGATCAATAGAAACAGTCTCTCTAGCTGTCACAAGGTAGAGATAAGATCTTCATACACACTAACCTCCCCAGCTCCCACCTGATGTAATTTTACTGGGTTGTTGTTGCTGTTGTTTCCTTTCGTTGGATATTATGCGATTGTTTTAACAAATTGCATGCACCACTGACAATATATTCCAGATCTGTCTCGAAGCGTAAAAGAAAAGAGAATAAAATTAGATCAAACTTATTACAGATGGAAAAAGTAAATGATCTATTTCCCTTCCATAGGATTATATTTTATTCAACTATGGTTTCTCCTTTAACTATGCATGCACGTCCCTTTAGATAAAAAAATAAAAATACATACTCCCCTCATTCTTTATTTGATAAGTACGTCATAAATCCTTCATCTTTTGGTTTAATAAATTCAACTATTTCTAAAATTTCAACAGCTGATATGAATCCCTATGTGGTCTTCACTTACGGAACTGAACAGAAGAAAAGCAGTACTGCATCAGGTTTGTAATAATTAACTTATATCTGACATAGATGCTCGTAAAAATAGTTCAGACTTTAAACATTAAGGAATGATGTAATAGCTAAGAATCATAAAGACTAGAGAAAATATATCTCAAATACACTAATAATGTAGAAATTTGTTACACTTTCAATGTATAAGAGTTAAATCCATATCTTAATATTTTAAGTGGCTTTTTACAGGCGAAGGATCGTCCCCTGAGTGGAATGAGTCTTTCTATTTCACCAGTGGTTCTGATGAGCTTCACATCAAGCTTATGGATGAAAATACTTTCCAAAGTGACGATTTCATAGGAGAAACAACGTTAATAATCTCCCTCATTGCTTTCTATGCTATGAACATACACTTTGTTTTGCAAATAATTTATAGTCTCTAACGGTTCTTTTTTATTTCCCTATGTTTCGTGATCAAAACAGAATTTCCCTAGTGGAAGTGTTTAACGAAGGAGAAGTGGGATCAACTTCGTATGAACTTTACAAGGATGATGAAAATTGTGGATCCATCAGACTTGGCCTCAGTTTTACTCATGAGGAGGTAATTAATTATATAGATTCTTCAACATGAAAATCAATTTTTTTGTTTTATTTCTGAGTAAAAGAATAAGACTTCTCAAGATCAATGTATTTTTCTTGCTTGCAGAGGAGTGAATATGATGAGGACTACTAGTTTACGCTGTCCAGCTCAAGAATTTAAGTTTATGGAAGGGTTATTGGATTACCCATACAAGAAGAAATAGTTCTAGGAATAAATTATGAAATAATATTGAATTGGTTAGCTCAGTTATCACTTTTGTAATTTTTGTGCGAATAACATACGCTTTAGTTATGCAGTATTTTTTGTATTATTTCAATCTGAATTTAATAGAGATACATGTGTTAGCAAATAAATGATATGTGTTATCAACTGTAAGTTAGTTGACTAATGTTTCTTAGCCAGTTATCTCTGGCGTTTGATTCTGATGTTACTTAGCAGGCTATCTCTCGCGTTTGTTTCTAATGTTTGCAACATATATTTTAAAATTAGTTTTTTGTTTTTTGTTTTTTTCGCACTGTTATAAAGATAATTAAAATATGGCTATAGTTAGTATCATATAAAAGAAAGTTTTATGATTGTAATTGTTAGTAATGTTTGAAACTGTAAATTGCGTCTCAACAATTTTATAAGAATGGTTTTCTATCATTCCAATGATATATGCAAAACAAAGTCCGAAAATCCAACATAAACAAACTCAAGAAAAAGAGCTTAAATAAACGAAACCTTCATGGGTCTATCCTTTTAGTGCATGTATGAATATTCAAAATGTTTTCAATGTCCTTGATTTGATGATTGTAAATATTAGTTGTTGTCTGAAACTGCTTATTGTAATCTCATCTTGCCAACGGTATGCAAAAAATAGAACATTTAACATTTAAGAAAATCAATTATATATAGGAGTAAAAAATATTACCTTTTTAGTCTTTGAAGAAAAATAGAAATCAAAAGTAATTTCAATTCAATCCTCAAAACAAAAAATGATTATCATCGACCTACAACTTATGGGAAAATGTTACCTATGATGAGCACATTAAATGATTGACCTATTGTGTAATGACCCGTTTCGTCATTACCATTATTTTCGGGAAATTCACAACCTTTACCCCTTAAAACACCTTCGGTTCGTTATGCTCTTAAAAATAGCTTACTTGATCGGACCAGTCGTATAAATTGTGTGTAAAATTTCAAATTTGGGCCACCGGGCCCAGTTATACAGTTAAAACGATCTCCTTGCCGCACCAGCACTTGCGCAGCAACGACAGCATGCTATGCCGAAGCGGAGACGAAAAATCTTTAAAATACCTCCCAGCGGTGAGGCTGTCGCTGAAGCGGTGCCGCCTTAGCGACTGCTAGACCGCCAGAGCGGTTGATGAGCATATATATCCCTATTTAAAGCCCCATTTACTGGCTTGACCTAATATTCATTTCTCCCCAGTTACAACCGCCTATGAGACAAAATTCCAGCGCTAGAGAATTGAATGTTGGGAAGGTAACCTCTTCCTCTTTCTTCTTACACCATTTATGATTATGGTAAAGCATCGAATGAGAGTTCTTTTTCAAAATTCTTATGAGACTAGGAGGTAACAGTGGTAATGTTGACCTAAAATAATTAGTGACTCTAGAATGGCTTACTTATTGCAAGAGTTAAATTTATAACTAGTTCTAAGCCTAATTCCTTTCTATCTTTGAAGTGGGTTAGCTTGTGAGATGTTATTAATGATGTATGCGAATTAGTGAGGTGAGTTTGACTTAGGTAAACCTTGATTTCTCTAAAAGAGGTGAAATAGCAATAAATCAAGAATCTAGAATGGCGATTTTACCCCTATGACCCCAAATTCCTAATTGCTGCTTACTTGAATGTATCCATCGTTCCTAGATCTCTCGGATCTAAAAATTCCCCTACAAAGATGGAAGATGGATTTCAAGTGGATGTTCACGAACCTGTCCGGCTTTGAGGTAGGTTATGGCTTCCCTCTCTTAGTAGACTCTTTTTAGACTTTCATATATGAGTGTTTGATGAAACAGAGAATGCATGTATAGGATGTTGGAGTTGGGATGGACACTCAGAGTTATAACATAGCAGAAGTAGCGGTTATTATGCTGCACTAATATAGTGGTGGATTTATGATTACCTTATGATGGGACTTCGATTAGTGAAGCGTATGTTTAGATGATATTGTCAGAGAATGCATGTAAACCTTCGGGTATGAAGTTCGGTTGGATATTGTCTTAGGTTGGGCCTTGTTGTAAAATTGGGGGCTAGCCACCTCGTTGTGTGGATTTACTTATTGGCTCGTTTCCACGTTGAGACATTGGGTAATTGTGACTAGGGATATATCATGACTATGATATTTGCGGAGCTTTATTTGATTGGCATTGAGATGAGATTGTGATTCCATTGTGGCTTATTATTGATATTACCAGTGTGCCCTAGTGGTACTACTTGGGGATTGAATTGGTTGTTGATATCACATTGCATCGTATTCATACTCATTTCCATGATTCATCGATATTGCATGGCTATGGTACTGATGATGGAAGTGAGAGAATGCAACCTTCGAGGTTTCTGCCAAAGAGCGTAAAAGAAAGATAAGAGTCTGTGATCCGAGGTCATTTACTAGAGCAGACTGAGTGTACGTTGCCCGAGATTTCTTGCCGGGAACGATCGAGTGTCCGATGCCCAAGGTCTTTGCAGGGATCGTGAGAGTGGTACATGGACTTCGTGGGTCCCTAATGGGTTATGATCACTGAGATGTGGAGTTATTCTGTCTGGGACATGTTGTACAAAGGTGCATATACATTGCTTTCATCATTCATACATTATTACATTGCATTGTACCATTTGATTTTTGGTGATATGATTATGATATACTGATTTAGTTTGGCCATAGTTGGAATTAGTCACCATAACTATAAGCAGTGAATGTGAATTTGGGAAGTGTGATGCTAGGTGACCTTAATATGGGGGTGTATGACTCGCTAGGTTGGGTGAGTAATGAATACTAGAATGACGAGAGAACTCTCCTTAAAACAAAAGTTAATTTAATTAATGATAGTTAACTAGCGATACTTGAGCATAATTGTCTATTGTATGGTAAATGAGCTATAAGGAGATTGGTAATGTAGCTAAGCAAATGAACCCCTAAGGAAGAGTTAATGGAAATAAGAACCTTATATTTGTTGAGGCGAGCGGTAGGTGATGTGTACTGTTAACTTAGTTTTGCCTACCATGCTTATTTGTTAATTCTATTTACCGTTATGTTAATCTAACCATTATCGGCCTATGATTCTTACCAGTACTACTGTTATACTGATACTACTCTAACTACATCCCTTTTGGAGGTGTAGATATTTTTAGGATATTAATTGATTGGAGTTTTCCGAAAGATGCTCGGTGCCTATCTTGAAGGTCTCCATTATTCTCATTCATAGATGGAGGTTGAGTCTTTATATTCATTATTGTATTCAGTCATTGGTCATAGTCGCTCTTGTACTAGTCTAGACTAGGTCATGGGAAAAAAGTCGTATTTCTTAAATTGTTGTAAACAATTCCGCTATCTTGTTTGTATATAATAATTTTATTTCCGCATTTTATTTATGTTGTAAATTGGAGATTAATGAACCTTGTTCTTTACTTTCAAATGATTTTGTTTTGGGTTAAGGATACGCCTACTAAGGTGGGAATGGTAGGTGCCCGCGCTATCCTAAAATGGGTCGTGACAAGTTGGTATTAGAGCCTAGGTTACCGGTCTCACAAGTACAAGAGAAATATCTAGTAGAGTCTCGTGGAATGATACGTAGATGTCTGTGCCCATACACGGGAGGCTATAGGGAATTTAGGAAAAATTCCCTTCCTTCATTCTATTCGTGCTACTTTGGTCAAATTGGTATCTCAGTGAGTTCAATTGGTATCTAGGAGTGTAATTATGTTGTGTTATTGATTAGACCTAGTTCGTGTGGAAGAACTACTCAGTTAATTTCTTAGTTGCGGGTGTAATTCGAGCATGAAGTGCATGCCACTATTCAATGACGAGCGCCCCAGTGGCCAGTCTGCCGTTGTAGCACTACCGCTATAGCGGATATTCTACCGTTGTAGCGGCATCTTATACTCCTTCCCTAACCGCTCCTGCAAACATCTTTACTGCCGAAGCGAGACCGTTGTAATGATCTGATTGACCGCAAAAGTAGACATATAGGACCTGAGTACCTGCAGCCTTCCCCTGTTTCATCATACTGCCCTGTTCTGCAAATTCAGCAAAAACCAACACATTCCAACAAATTTCACAATCAAAGTTTGATAAAAACAAGCCAGACAAGGGCGAAAACTATTCTAGTCACTATTACAAATCCAAAACACGAAAACCAAACAAGAAATATTGTCCAAATATCCAATCAAAACAAAACAAACCAAATAAAAGAGTTTCCAAAGTAAAAGCCCAACAAGGGCAACCAAAAACATCTTGATAAAAGAGAGGGAGTCTCTAGGCCATCATCCTGCTCACCGCATCATCATCATCTGAGCTGCCGGCATTATCTCCCAATCCACCCTGACCACCATCACCCCAGGCTACACTCTCGAAGGCGTACTGCTTCGAATCGTCATCATCCTCCACAGGGATCCTCTCACTGGGATGCATTGCTTTCCATATTCCTTTAATAACCCTCCATGCCTTGATGTAAAGCTTGTAAAAGTACCTATTTTTCGCTTTCTCCTTGTCAAAGTCTCTGCGAAGGTCACCGTAATTCTTGCCCAGAGTAGTACACACAGTATGTAGGGTGGAAAATGACTCACCCATCTCCTTCTGAATATCAATGTGACCATTCATCCCCTCCTGAGTGACGAAACCCGCAGCCGTCCCTGATGAACTGGACTCGTCGGAAGGCATGGACATTTTCTGAAACATCAAGATCACCTTATCAAAGCGTGAGTCCAAGCGCTCAAAAGGGCTCTGGATATGATGACCTTAGCCCCAGCCTCATAATCAGCCCCATCCACAGCCTCAGTATCAGGTCTAGCTCCACTCCCTCTCTCGCTTGCATCATCCACCTTCCTTTTCTTCCAACTGTTGATCACGGTACCATGACCTTTTGCCCGTAGTGGGTGAAACAGAGCATCAAGGTTAATTTGGTCATCTTCTTCCTCCTTGGGAACCTTGGCCCTCTTGCATAAAAATGTGGTCAGTGATGGGAACATCAAACTCGCTGCCTCAACCTTAAAAAACTCCCTCCACTCTTGAACTATTTGTGTAATGACCCGTTTGGTCAGTATAGTCTTCGCGATACTTTTCACCCTTCCCCCAGCTTGTTTAGCTCACTTTTTACCTAAAGGGACCGTTGAAACTCTTCCTGAGGTATTTGGATATGATTTGGGCGACTTTGGGGAAAATTAGGCTTAAAGCGAAAAAAGTTGACTCAAAGTTGACTTTTGGGTAAATGGACCCGTTTTGGAAATTCGTTTATTTTGAGAGGTTCAGATGGTCTTTTAGAACTTGTGCGTATATTTGATTCGGTTCCCAAAGCACTCGAGTGCATTTTGGAACTTGGGTTAGGAAGTTGGATTTGTGGTATCGGGGGTTGACTTGGTCAACGAGACCTCTGTTGGAAATTCTGAGGCCATGAACACGTTCGTAGAGTGTTTTCATGTGAGCAGATGGCCTCGGGTGATAGTCGAGATTTTGGGTTGAGATTGTGATTTTTGGAGAGTTTTTCTGGTTTTGGTGCCCCGTTATAGTGATACTAGTACCGCTGTAACGGTACCGTTATAGCAGTGGCCATGTCGTAGAAGCGGCTAGTGCTTATAGTAGCTGACCGCAGTGGTCTGAGCGAGCATCGAAGCGGGACCATTGCAGCGGTCTCGTTGTTGCTGGAGCGGGCATCGGGATGATACATTCATTAAATGAGTATGAAAACCCCAAGTCCCTTATTCTTTATTACTTCAACTTTAGCGTTATTGGGAGCATTTCAAGGTGATTGTTGGGGGGAAATCCTTTTGGCAAGTCCTTCTGTCTTCTTTGCTATTTCATTTTCCATAATTACCTTAGGATTCCATTAACATGCTAGTTCACTAAGAGTTTAAGAATTAAAAGAGGGTTCAATGAGTTCTTCTTTCTAGGCTTTGTAATCTTGATCTATTGATTGGGTTAGCTTAATTAAGAATGGAATTGATGACTAGAATCTATTATTGCATGATTTCTTCCTAATTAGTGGCTAATTTATGGGATTGGACGTTAGGGTTCACATCCAAATTTTGGGGGTTTTGACTAGAATCTGAATTTTAGTATTTTGTTAGTTCTCCTAGCTTATTATTGATGGAAAGTGATCACCTATAACCTTAATTTCTTATTGGAACCTATAGGATCCAAATTCCATCTTCCTAGTTCATAAAAACCAATTCCATAAGTTGAGATTTGGGTTTTGAATAGAATTAAGGGTTAATTGTTGTTTCTTTTTTTTATTCTAAATGCATATTTTGGATATGATTAGACTTCCATTATCACGAGGCTTAAAGGAAAGGAAAGACTAAGGTGTGATTGTTGGAGACCTTGCTGTTCGGCCTTCCAAATAGGTTATGGTTTACCCTATGGTAAGGCTTTCATTAGCGAAGCATATATTTAGATGATATTGTCTAAGAATGCATGTAAACCTTCGGGTATGAAATTAGGTTGCATATTGCCTTAGGTTGGGCCTTGTTATATGATTTTGGGCTAGCCACCTTGTTGGGTTGCTCCTTATCTTATTCTATTTGTTGTTGGCTCGTTGCCATGTGGAGATAGTAGATATTGGGGACTAGTGACATATCTTGATGATGCAATTATAGCACCTTACTTCTTGTTGTTTTGAGACGAGGATTGTGATACCATTGTGGCTTACTGTGTAGCCTTCTATTGATATTGTTGGTGTTCCCATGTGTGGTACTGTTGAGATTGATTTGATTTGATTGTTGACATTTAACTCATATATTGCACGCATTCCCATCCTTTATGATATACTGTCGATACATTGATGATATACAAGGAAACACTGTTATGAGCTGGGCTTAGTTGGATGAGAGTGACTTGACGACCGATGTCCGTTGTTTATCCCGGAATCGAGGTATACGTGTTGGTAGCGATTGCCGAGGTCTTTGCCGGAATTGTGAGTATTGGTACATGGACTTTGCGGGTCTCCCCTTGGGTTGTGCTACTGAGATGTGATGTTCCATCATAAGAGTACATGTGTATCGGTGCATATACATTGCATCCATATTCCATACATTATTGCATTGCATTGTACCATTGGCTTCTTTTGTGATATTCTAGTGATGTAGCTGTGATATATGGATTCCGATTGGATGTACTGAGACTTGGCACAGTTGGGTTTAAAGGCCATAACATAGGTGATGACTTGTACTTGGTTACTGCTTGTGTTGACTTATACCTTGTTGATTTACCTGTTTATCTTACTTTATTGACTTGGTTTATGTTAGCTAATCATAGTCGGCCTTTGAAACTTGCCAGTATGTGTTGTTTGTATTGATCTGCACTTGCTGCATTCTTTTATGAATGCAGAGTATCAGGTGGGATCGACGTCTACCCCTCGTGGCTGAGAGTTCGAGGCTGCTGATTCGAGTCTGTTAGGGTGAGCATGTGGACGCCTCGCCACCCGAAGACTCTTCTTCTATTATGTCTTACTTTGCTATTTTGAGACATTATTGAGACTATTTATGTATTATTATTACTACAGACTTATAGATTTTAGTTAGATGCTCTTGTATGACCAGACCAGATACTGGGGTGGTTTTTGATTTACTTTCGCATTTATTATATATTCATATGTCATACTTACGTTACTTTATCTTCTTCCGCTGTTTATACTGTGTTTGTGAATGTTGGGTTAAAGGTTCTCCTACAGAGGTAGGATATGTAGGTGCCCGCGCGACTTTGTGAAATTGGGTCGTGACAATCTGTGAGCCCACGTTCACCGGCACATCATCAAGTATGCAAGCAACAATGAGAGCCCTGGAGAAGGTCAAATCATAGACATTCCTAGAAGGACGGATTCGGCGGGAGATGATGTTCAACCATCTCTTCGCCTCTGCAGTAAATAATTCGCTATGGATAGCAACCTTGCCATAAACCCAATGAACATGTCGCATGTCATCCTCGTGCACCAACTTGGAAGCCAGCCACACTGAATTCTTCTCAGCGGCCTTGGCTGCTAAAGGCTCCTCTGGATGATTATCTAGCTTATATACTCAGTTGATCACTCTTTCCCCCACCTTCACCGGAACACCCCTAATAATGATCTCCGGCTCAGAGAACCCTAGTCTACCATAGGCAGCATTGCGTAGAACTCCCTCACCCACGTTTCATTACAGTCCTCTTGGTTCTTACCAATCTCTCAAGGAAGTCTGGGGTGCGTTTGTCTATGTTGGTCATATCTAAAATCCGCTCCAATAGTAAGGGAATAGTCATTTGGCTCAAGTGTAGGCGTTGGCTTTGGGGGTGGGATGTTTCTCATATGTGGGAACCTCTTCTTCTTGTGAAACTTCTTCTTGATCGTGAGACATCTTACCTGTAAAAGAGATAGAAATGCGTTAGATTTCGTGTAACCCAAGTTTTGTATCAATTCTAATACGTTACGGTCGAAATAACTCAGCAAAACAACCAGTGTATTAGAAATAATTAAGCTGCAGTTTCTGGTGCCTGATGTTGTAGGCGCGGCTATAGAAGCCACTCAGACCGCTGTAGCGGAGCCGTAATACCGGGCACACATACTGCTGCAGTTCTCCTATGCAATCCCTCCAAAAACGTCTTCTGCGCACGCCTAAGCACCACAGTAGAGACGCTGCAACGGTTAGCAAGACGCTGTAGCGATCTCGTCTTTTTCGCAAACCCTGAAAATTTCCAGATTTTCAACCTTGGCTTTTGACTTAAAAAACTCATTTTTATATATGGATCGGGCAGGAATCAAGCATACATGATGTTTACAACCTATGGAGAACAATTTCTTGCAATAAATAATCCTAAAATCAATGAAAAGCCAACACCCTTTTCCAAGCAAAAAAATAAAAAATAAAAAATCTTTACTATGTTCATGCTTTCCAACCCAAATATGTGCACTAACTACGCAATATGCGATGTAAAGGTTATTCTAATGCTAGACATGTTGTGGATTTCCAACGACACCGCTCTAGCGCCCAGATATCCGCTGTAGCGGCTCTGACCAAATTTTGTCATTACATTACATTGTTCATCACAGGGTACCCGAGCGTTATACCCAGACCATGTGGCCCCAGGTAGGCCAAGAGCTGTAGATTACTCGATATTTCACTTATTGCTCTTTGAGTTTAAATGTTAAGGTTATCCCGTAAGACATATACAATCCAACGGTCCCTATTCGCTAGTAACGAGAGTTCAGTTTGCAATGACGACTAATAGTCCCGATGTTAGATTTGAGTAGAGTTAACTCTTGAGAACAGCCAGAGAGGTTGATGAGCAGTTATATCCCTATTTAAAGCCCCATTTATTGTCTTGACCTAATATTGATTTCCCCCAAGTTACAGTTGCCACTGAGAGAAAAATTTAGCACTAGATACTTGAAAGTTTGGAAGGTAACCTCTTTAAATCCCTCCTTTCACCATCCTTTAATTTCATCTTTCTTCTTACACCATTTATGATTATGGTAAAGCATAATCATAAATGAGAGTTCTTTCTCAAAATTCTTATGAGACTATGAGGTAAAGGTGGGAATGTTGACCTAGAATAATTAGTAACTCTAGGATGGCTTATTCATTGCATGAATTAGATTTATAACTAATTCTAAGCCTAATTCCTTTCTATCGCTCAAATGGGTTAACTTGTTAGATGCTATGAATGATGTGTGTGAATTAGTGAGGTGAATTTGACTTAGGTAAACCTTGATTTCCCTAAAAGAGGTGAAATAGCAATAAATTAAGAATCTAGAATAATGCTTTTAGCCCTATGACCCCAAATTCCTAATTGTTGCTGACATGAATGTATCCATCATTCCTAGACCTCTCGGATCTACAAATTTCCCTACATAGATGGAAGATGGATTCCAAGTGGATGTTCGCGCACCTGTTCGAGTTTGAGGTAGGTTGTGGCTTCCCTTTATTGGTAGACTCCGGTTAGACTTTCATATACGAGTGTTAGATAAAACAGAGTATGCATGTATAGGATTTTAGAGGTGGGATGGACACTCAGATTGATAACGTCGAAGAAGTAGCAGTTATTATGTTGCACTAATATAGTGGTGGATTTATGATTACCTTATGGTGGGACTTTGATTCACGAAGCGTATGTTTCGATGATATTGTCGGAGAATGCATGTAAATCATCGGGTATGAAGTTGGGTTGTATATTTTCTTAGGTTGGGGCTCGTTGTATGATTGGGGGCTAGCCACCCCGTTGTCCGAGATTTCTTGCTGGGAATGATCGAGTATCTGATGCCCGAGGTCTTTACTGGGATCGTGAGAGTGGTAAATTGACTGCTCGGGTTCCCCATGGGTCATAATCGTCGAGACATGGAGTTATTGCGTCCGGGTGATATTTTACAAGGTGCACATGCATTGGATTCATCATTCATACATTATTTCACTACATTGTACCATTTGATTTCTGGTGATATGATTGTGATGTACTGATTCAGTTTGGCCATAGTTGGAATTAGTTGCTATTATTATAGGCAGTGAATGTGAATTTGGGAAGTGTGGTGCTAGGTGACCTTAATATGGGTGTGTATGACTCGCTAGGTTGGGTGAGTAATGAATACTAGAATGACGAGAGAACTTTTCTTAAAACAAGAGTGAATTTTATTAATGATAGTTAACTAGTGATACTTGAGCATAATTGTCTATTGTATGGTAAATGAGCTATAAGGTGATTGGTAATGTAGTTAAGCAAATGAACCCCAAAGGAAGAGTTAATGGAAATAAGAACCTTATATTTGTTGAGGCGAGCGGTAGGTGATACCGTTGACTTAGTTTTGCCTACCATGCTTATTTGTAAATTCTATTTACCATTATGTTAATCTAACCATTGTCGGCCTATGATGCTTACCAGTACTAGTATTGTACTGATACTACTCTTGCTAAATCCCTTTTGGGGGTGTAGAATTTTTCAGGATATTGATTGATTCGAGTTTTGCGGAAGTTGCTCGGTGCCTATCTTGAAGGCTTCCATCATTCTCATTCATAGATGGAGGTGTAGACTTTATATTCATTATTGTCTTCAGTCTTAGTCGCTCTTGTACAAGTATCGACCTTGTCATGGGAAAAGAGTCGTATTTCTTAAATTGCTGTAAACAATTCCGCTATTTTGTCAATATATAATGGTTTTATTTCCGCATTTTAATTATATTATAATTTGGAGATTAATGAACCTTGTTCTTTGCCTGCAAATGATTTTATTTTGTGTTAAGGGTTCGCTTACCGTACTTTGGTGGGTAAATTCACTTACGGTAGACCGATAATCGAGATTATTAAAACAAAATTCTCTGAACAGTTTCCTTTAATGGGTAAGGTTAATATTAGGGTTTACAATTATAGACATGTGTTTGTTGATAATGCGACTTCAATTCAGTTTACTTTCAAAGATTCATTGGTATCTCGAACACAATGATGTTTATGTTTAAACGAAACCCTAATTTTGACCCTAACGAAGAAACAACTTTTGCCCCAATTTGGGTATTGATTCCTGAACTATAATATCACATGTTCAACTTGGATTATGTGAAGCAGATTCTGATCCAAGTTGGTACTCCTCTTAAAGAATATTTGGCTACTGTTACCAAATCCAGGCCTGACATGGCAAATGTGTGAGTGGAGGTTGACCTCACTAAAACACTCCCTAAATATGTGTTTATTGGTCAGTACAAAGAGGGAATTGGTAGGAAAGGCTATGATAAAAAACTTGTCTATGAAGGAATTCCAACTTACTATAAAACTTGTAAAATTCAAGGCCATGACAGTACCAAATGCAAGGTTGAAGTAAGGAAAAATTGCTCTACAAACAATATCAATGAGACTGAGAAGGGAAAATCGGAAGAGACTGGTAACATCAATAGGGACAATATCAACAATTTTAGCAACAAGAGCACATCACAATTCCAAAAGGGACAAAGTAGTGGTGTGATTAAAGCCAAAGAGCATAAGAATGTGAAGCAAAAAACCAAAAGCCAAGAAAAGCAGATGGAACCAAATGGAAACAAAGAAAATAGCTCCACCAACACTAACTCTAAGGCCACTCCCAACTTTGGGAAGGTAGTCCAAACATCCAATGAGCCTGAACCACCCAAAACTAGCAAGTCTGCTATAGAACAAGAATAAAAAAAAACAAAAGAAGGAAGCAGAGTAGAAAGGATAACATTCTACAAATTAAGAAAATGATGCGGACAAAGGCTAAGCTCAAACTAAATTTTGATCCCAAAGATCAGGGAAATGAGATTGGAAAACTTTCAAAAAAGAAAGTAGCAACACAGGATAAGGTCAACACTAATGAGAAACAACCAAAGATGATCCACAAGATATCAATAGTGACAAAGAACATTGCAGCTCCAGTAATCACCAAGCCAAAGATGATACTGAAACTCACAAACAAATTATTAGTGTTTGCAATATGGAAGGATTGACTGGTACACTAATGAAGGATCTTGGTTCTCTAGAAACTATTGAAGAGTCAAAATCATTTGACAAACATGGTCCTAATATCCAAAGCCAACAGTTAGAGGAAAACGAAATTATGCAAGTGTTACTAAAGAACAAGAACTCTCTAGTGAAGATGGCGAGGAAGAAGTGGCTAATAGGTTTTCAAAACAAACGAAAAATGTCGAAGATCAGGATGACCCTGTGGCTAAGGAATTGGCCAAGGTTATTGTTCAACAAGGAATGTCTCCTAGGGGTTTCAACAAAAACAAAAGTCGAAATGTGTAGGAGGTGATCTCAAAAACTCTAACACTAATAAAAATGAAGGTACCTCACAAATCTTGAACCAGTCTTAATGATTAACATCATAAAATAGGATATTAGGGGCATGACATATAAAGGAGCAAGTTCAGATTGATCAAACTTATAAGATTATATAAGGCAAATTTAGTGGTTCTTCAAGAACATTTTCTAGCTACTAATCACATTTAATTTTTCAGAACCTTTTTTGGGTTTGATAAGGCTGTATCAAACAAGGATAGCAAGGTTTGGTGCTTTTGGAATGACAAAATTGACTATTCAGTTATTAACAATTCTAGGCAACTTCTGACATTGCAAGGAAATCTTGATGGCACTAAATTCTTTGTTATTAGTGTCACGACCCGACCAGGGGCTGCGACGAGTACCTGGGGCTAGCCACCGAGCACCCCTCATTCTACTGCTTATCATACTCGTTAAACGTCTTTTTATCAAAATCATACTTAAGTTATAAGAAAATCATCTTTCATTCGAAGATATAAATACTTTTATATGCACAAGCCTTTTGGTCATTAAAATAATATATAAATATATATACATGTGATCGCAATCTCGTGAGACCATACCACCCACACTACGTATCTACGAGCCTCTACTAGAGTACTAGACATATGGACGGGACAGGACCCGTCGTGACCAAAACATACATGTACATAAAAGGATAACCATAAGCACCTCCGGAACAATGGAGTGCTTTCAAAACAGCTAACAGCTCCTACAAGTCTGGATAAAGATCACCTCCCTGTCTACCTGTGGGCATGAACACAGCGTCCGAAGAAAACGGACGACAGTACAAACATTGTACTGAGTATGAGAGGCATAAACAATAATATCACATCAATGAAATAAAGGAAGTATCAATAAGGAACATCTGTATTTGACTGTCAAATAGAAAGGAAGTGATGCATGCTAGCTTACTCATAATCATCATCATATCATATATGCAAAAATATATATAAGCTGCCCGTCCATATCGAATCGGTGTAAATAATCATTAGCCTGCGTCCAGGCCTCCCACGTCCGGGGTGTTATCTCATGCCGCCCACTAGTGGTGTCTGCCCATGCCATCTGGCCATGGTGTATAGCTGCCCGCCTTAGCGGTGACTGCCCGGCCAAATAGGCGCGGTGTTATATCATCATCATAATATGCTCATCATAGTGCATGCATAAAGGCTCAAGGATAACTATACTGTATCGGGGTGACGTAAAGTCGTGATCCCCCGATTTCCTTATTCATGACAAAATTTCTATGTCTTTCCACAATCCAAGTGTTACCACTTTCAACCACTCAAACCATATAAAAGGGTCATAAAACTTACCTTAGATGATGGATGAACAACACTCAAGTGGAGCTTCTCTTCTTGCACCAAAACCCTAACTCACTTCTCTTGAGTTTTCTTGGCTTGGATGAACTTTTAATGGGTTTTATACACTTGATTCCATGGATTTGGTGTAGTAAATCTTGGTTTTCCTTAAGTTTCTTGTGGAAGAATGATGGAGAAGGTTCTAGAGGGTTCTTGGAGAGAGGAGAGTGGAAGATGAAATGAAATAAAATGAAGGAGGGTCTTTATATTAATTCATGAAATCAGTCCCGACCAAGATGTACGGTGCGAGCGACGGAGCGTCGATCTGGACTAAAGTTCCGAGGTGTAACAATTAGAATATATGCTAAGTCCACTAAGGCAAAGAGAAGGAAGTTATAGAGCAGATTAAGGAGTCTTCGCTCTTCCATCAATGATCCATGGACTACATTAGGTGACTTCAACTTTATTATATCAGCTAATGAGATAAAAAGAGGGCATTCCCCACAGGTTGAGGGAGATTATGGACTTTATCTCATTTATGGATGATTGTAATATGGTTAATGCTGACTACTCTGGTGGTAAATTTACTTGGTGCAACGGAAAAGGTAGAAGACATAGAATTTACGAAATACTTGACAGAGTTATGATTAATGAAGAACGGGGAGAGTGGTTCCAGGTTAATAGAGTTTATCACAAGGCCAAGGCAGGTTTTGACCATAAACATCTTCTATTCAAAGCTCATAACGGAAACCAAGATACTATCAAATACTTCAGGTTCTTTAATTTTTGGACAAATCAAGAGGACTACTTGGTTATTGTGGAAAATATCGGGTACACTTCTGATGCCAATATTCAAGCTCTCTCACTTGACCATTCCAACTACACCAAATGGCTTAAGTTACAAGAGTCCATCCTAAAGGAAAAAAAGATAGAATCAAATGGGTGAAGAGGGTGACTCCAACTCAAAATATTTCTACAGTGTAGTAAGGGACAAAAAAAGGAGAGCCCAAATTCACAGAATAAAAAATGATCAGAGTGCATGAGACAACAACAGTTCCATAGCAGATGAAGTGCAGGATCACTTCAGAGATCTTTTCTCCCAACCAGATGAAAATTTAAACTCCTTCATCCTCAACAACATTGATCCTATACTTACCGAAGAGGATAACATCCAACTCCAGATTATTCCTGATGAAGCTGAAATAAAGAATGTTATTCTCTCCATTAATCCTAACAGTGTTGCAGGGCCAGATGGCTTTAATAGCCACTTCTACTAGGTTACTTGGATTATCATTAAACATGAGGTCTGTAATTTTGTCCAGGATTTCTTCAAAGGGACCAATCTCACAAAATTTTTCACTCACACTAACTTGGTTCTTATTCTCAAAGTGTCTTCACCTACTTCTCTGAACTATATGAAACCCATTAGCTTATGCAATATGTCCAACAAAATCATTTCCAATATCATGTCTATTATATTAGCCTTGATGCTCTCTAAAGTGATCTTTGACAACCGATCAGGGCTTGTGAAGGGCAAATTGATTTCAGAAAACATCTTATTAGCTAGGAAATCATTCATGGTATGGCCAAGAAGAATGTCAAGGGAAATATAGTGATGAAACGTGACATGTGCAAAGCTTATGATAAGCTATCCTGGAGCATTCTATTGGTAGTCCTCAGACGGATGAATTTTGCTGAACCATTTATGGATCATATCTACAGGCTTCTTGCAAACAACTGGTACTCCGTTCTTATAAATGGCACCGGTTATGGTTTT